>NW_021940478.1:4758380-4918262 GCF_001715985.3 Manacus vitellinus
CGGGGGGATGCGCTTTCCCGCCATGTATCCGGGTTCTGCCCGCTCCAGGCGCTTCCCTGGGAACAGCCCTCCCCTCTATAGCCATGCACAAACATTAAAACTGCCTTCCCTTCTACTGCTGAAACATAAATGAAGTTCAGGGCCCAGGAGATCTGATTTTCCTTTCCCATTCACCGATTAAGTTAATTATTTCCGTGATCGAATTTTGACATCTTTTTAAGCAGTTGTTGCTGTCTTTTTTGGGTCATAGTTGCTATAGTTAAAAAGAAATTGTACTTGCATTACACCGCTGTTATAATTTGCTGGCCGTTAGAGCAGTACTTGGAAACTCAACCCAACCTAGTGTCTGACAGCAGGTATAATCACATTCCAAGGAGCAGATTGACAGCCAGTTGATGAGAAATGTTAAATATGGAGCTTTGCTTTCTTGGTTAAGTCATTGAAAAAGGGCGTGAAGAAGGAATTGCTTTTGAACTGCTGTTTCTGGTTTCTCATGTTTTGTTTTTTTTTTTTTTATAGTAGCATAAGCTGAGGCCTTCATCCTAAGTAACAGATTATTTACTAGATTCTTTGCAAACAGAAAGTTTTAGTGTAGTAAAGTCCATTACGGAAAATAATGAAATTGTAAGTAAATAGTTTAATGCAGTTCATTTTTGCTAAGACTCACTGTAATATATGATACTGTGATATATGATATGTGATAGCTGATTTTACATGGTAACCAAGGACTTAGAGCGTCGCTGTGATAGTAATACTGGGATAATACCAGTTAATGATCCTTCTTTATTTTAGTCTCTATACTTATGTTTTCAATTAACTTAAAGTCTTTTCATATTAAATGTATACACTGCATTTTCAGGATGTGAATGTAGATGCACAAAATGCAAATGGCTTTTTATTCCAAGTGTAAGAACTTCACAGAAAATTTAAATAATCCTTTGCTGACAGTGATGTTCCTCTAGAACAAGTTATCAGTAAATGCATCATGCATTGATTAATAATAACAACTGGCATAAAGGAAATTTTGTTCTTAATTGCAAGGTTAGAGACCTCAGTCTCTCGTGTCTCTTGTAACCTGTAGTTACCCTTACCTGAGTGAAGCTTCAATTTTAATTGCAAAGACTAAGTTTTTCAGGTAGGCCAGATTATTTCTTTTTTCCAAAGAAGTAGAAGTCATGGATCAGGGAACCCTTGTTATTTTTAACCCAGTTTTATCTACTGTTGCAATAGTATACTTATGTTTTATGGTTATGCCCATGCAGTATGCCAGATCTGTCATCTTAATCAGTTTTATGCCAAGAAAAGTAGCTCAGGTGCAGTTGTAATGTAGAGGTCACATGTAATTTTTGTTGCTTCTTTACAGTCTTCACATTCCCTGTATGATAGGGCTGCGATTCACAATCCCTGTTGGATTTGCTCTGGCAGCCAAGGCAGTTGATGTCCCCTAACTGTGAGAAAGACTCCATGTACTGCAGTTCAGTGTAAGAGGTATCATGAATCAGCCATCAGTTTTCTCATTTTTACCACCCTGTACTATTGCACTTCAGTGGTTTTCTATGCTGTAAATTGGTGAGTTGCCTCATCTTCTGTTTTTCGCACCTTTGAGTGAAGACCTTCAGCGGGGGATAAGGTTGGAGAGTTGAGAAAGGTTATATGTTTATTGCAGCCACTAAGTCATTAGGAATTAATTTTTCAAGAGGAATAGGTTTAATGATCAGCTAAAGTCTAAATCATGGTGGGGTCAGTTTTCATTCTATATCAGTTAACTTATAAACCTCGAGTAAAAAAATGTTTTTGTGCTCCACAGCACCCATGCATGGTGAGGAGTGTATGGGGAAGGAAATACAGGGGCAAGGTTCTGCAGAAGAGGAAAGGCAGTCCTGGGGTTTAGTTGTAAATGAAAAAAAAGCCCTAGGAATTGAGTTGAATCATTAGTAAGAAGCTACTGCAAACAAGACTTCCTATAAAGAAGGAAAAGGGGAGTAAGGCTGTGATTCTTTAGCAGTTTCCCATGTGGAATGCTTAGGCTTATAATGATTACAGTTCATGAGTTATCTTGCCTCTGGAGTTATTTCCCCTTTGTATTGTTTTCTGTCTCCTCCTCCCTCTAATCTAAATTCTAAAGGAATAAGAGGGAGACTAGTGTTTTTGCTGTTAAAGTGGTCACATTTTTCAGCCTACTGGTTATCATTAAAATGTTTTTATTCATATTGCTTTAGGTACTGCCTTTCATCTATCGTGCCATTGGTTCAAAGCATCTTCCTGCCAGTAACATCAGTTTTGTTCATCTTGATTCCCATCCAGACCTTCTTATTCCTGTTAATATGCCTGCAGATACTGTATTTGACAAAGAAACTCTTTTTAGGTAAGTCCCGGGTACTGCCTCAGAGTACTTTAAATCTACTTCTTGCTGCCTTTGATTCACAGTGAATATTGGTACAACTGAGTAGGAAACATGAACAAAGGAGGTATAATTCAGGTTCAGGTTGTATCTTCCATCTTTTCACTTTTGCTGAAACTTTATTTTTTTAATGGAAAAAGTTACATTTGTGTTTTATGAATGTGGCCAAATGTTTATGTGGTACATCAAGCAATTTAAGATGTATGAATTTGCTTTGTTTAGTTGTTCAGTAGTATATTATGATATTAGCCCCAGTAGTTCCTCTGGGTAACAGGAAAACACTCTAAGTTGATGCTTTGTCTGAAGAACTGTAGTTTTAAATCAGTCTTTCTTTCTTCACACTGAAAAATTGACTTTGAGATTGAAATAGCATATAATTTCTTGGCATGGTGAATATGTGAAATTAAACAAGATTTTCATATTAGAATCATAAAGACCAATATTTTCTACCACCATCTGAGGTAGGTAGGGAATAAGCCACAGGGTGATCCCTGCTATTGTCTTTCTCTTCTTGTTTTAAAATAAATATTGATTGCTTCAGTATTATGGTGATTTACAGCAATTACAAGCTAATGCAGTTGTGTAAATACTTGGATCGTCCTACCCATAGTGAATATTTTATTCTCTTTTTTTGACTAATAAGTTTTGTGGACTCTATCTTAGAATCTTTGAATGATTTGGATTGGAATGGACCTTAAAGATCATCTAGTTCCAACTCCCCTGACATTGGCAGGGACATTTTCCATTAGACCAGGTTGCTCAAAGCCCCACGCAACCTGGCTTTGAACACTGCCAAGCATGGGTCATTCACAACTTCTCTGGAGAACCTGTTCCAATGCTTCACCACCCTCACAGTGAAGAATTTCTTCCTAATATCTAATCTAAACCCACCCTCTTTCAGTTTAAAGCCTTCCCCCTTGTCTTATCACTGTATGCCCTTGTAAAAGTCCCTTTCCAGCTTTCTTCCCTTTTAGGTACTGGATGGTCCTATAGGTCTCCCTGCAGCCTCCAGGCTGAACAACCCCAATTCCCTCAGCTTGTCCTCACAGGAGAGGTATTCTAGCCCTCTGATCATCTTCATGGCCTCCTCTGGACCTGGTTCAATAGGACCATGCCCTTCTTATGTTGAGAGCCCCAGAGCTGCATGCAGTATTCTGGGTGGGGTCTCACAAGAGTGGAGTGGAGGGGCATAATCACCTCCCTCAACCTGCTTGTCATGCTTCTTTTGATGTGACCCAGGATACACTTGACATCATACACGTAATTAAATAGGGTCTTGATAATGAGGAAAGATGCTAATCTCGCAGTTGTGGAGTGACTCACTTTAATTACTGGGATGATATTTAAAATCTACCTAGAGCAGTTTACAATAAAACGCTCTCATGAGGTCAGTCTGAAGTTATTTAGAACGATGTTGTGTCCTTGCTTGCACTTTCCTCTATCTGATGTATCAAGAGAGAAAGGATGTAGAATCACAGAATTGTTAAGGTTGGAAAAGGCCTCTATGGCTATCAAGTCCAACTGGTAACCTAACACTGCCATGTCCACCACTAAGTAGTTTATCAAAGCACCGTACTAAGAGTGAAGCTGATTGCACTCTATGTCTGAACTTTTTTAAATCTACTACAGACATTATAGATTTCCCTCTTTTTCTTTCTTTGATGATGTTACCCTTACACAGAGTACTAATTTTAGATGATTTGCCTGGAGGTTTTAAAGATGTGGAAGATGGTTGTGGTGTTCTTGACCATATTTTATTTATAAGGAAAGTAATACTGTTACCTCCTGTCTTTCTCTATTGATTACAGTGAATTAAGTATTGAGAACTGGATTATGCCTGCTGTTTATGCTGGCCATATTTCTCAAGTAGTATGGCTTCACCCACCCTGGGCTCATCAGATCTCAGAAGGAAAACACAGTTTTCTTGTTGGGAAAGACCTGTCAACAACGACAATCAGGTAAATTGTCTGCTGTCATAATGCTAGTAATATAAAAGTTGTCTCTGTAGCTTTTCACTGGCATTTTTTTGTGTTCTTGGATAAAGATGAAAATTTAATTTGTAATTTGTATTTGTAATTTCCTTAGGAAATGCCTAATGCAGTTCAACTTATATCTATTTACTCTTTGGTCTGCCTAGTAAAATTTTTATTTGGTGTCAGCCATGATTCTATTTTTCTAGTGTGGGAGTGGTTTTTTTGCTTGTTTTGTTTTTTGGGTTTTTTTAAGTTAGTCTACTACTTAAACACTGAAACAGGTACTCAGGTGGTGAATTCTCCATCCTTTGATAAAGGATGATTGATCTGGGCAGCCTCATCTACCTGGAAGTTAGTTCTGCTTTGATCAGATGGTTGACTAGAGACTTCCAGATGTCTCTTCCAATCTTAATCATTCTGTGATTCAAGTTCTGATCAGAGCCCCTCATCATTCTGCAGGATGCAATCCATGATAATTTTTCATTCACTATATTCACTGTGTTGTGATTTTGTACAGTTTTAATGGGCATTTACAAATCATGTCTCTTATCAGCATATTGAAGTAAATCTTTTGAGGCAAGTTTAACAGAGGACAGCAAAGAAATGCCTTGTTTTACCACCTTAAGTAAAATGCTAAAGCTCTACAATTCTGAATCTGAAGCCTACAGTTAACCTAAATAATAATAATAAATTATAACTATGCTAATGATGATAATAATTATAAAGCAGCTAGTAGTTTCAATTACATTTAATCATTTAACCAAGATATAGAAATACTTCATAATGACTGAATAGCTCTCACTGGTGGCCTTAGCTGTCCCAAAAACAACATTTCAGGCTTCTTTTTGAACACTGTCAGGTACCTTCACTTCAGATTCCAGGCTTACCAAATCCATGAAGGAAAAAAGGGAAAGAGTCCTCAGAAATACAAACTTGCTTAAAGTTTTGTTGACAACAGATGAATAGGCAATAAATACCTTAGTGTCCACTAAGGAAAAGGCTGTAGTATGAGCTCATGTTGAACCCTGCAGAATTTCTGAGAAGAGGTCCTGGGAATGCCCTGTCAACAAGATGAAGTTGTGATCCAGCCTCTCATCTTGGCAAGCTCAGGCTAATCCATCCACAAGACACTGGGGAACTGAGCTTCAAATGTCTCCTGCTTATGAAATTATTTGTCTTTGATGGTGATACCCTGTAATCAAACAAGGCTTTAACAGACATGAGCGGAAGTTCACACTTAAGCTTATCTTTAGTCTGAGTTTATGATGCTTAAGGCTTAATGTACTGAAATATGGCTTAAAAATTCCATTCTTTATATAAGCAGAGGTTTTAGCACTGTTGCTTTTGTTGAATTAGTTGTTTTGGGTTTTTTATATAAGTGGATTCAACTGATACCTAGCTATTTATCCTCTAGTTACCATCTCTCTCACTTAGAGCAGGGAATCTATGTCAGTGGTAAAAGAAGTTAAATTCTACCTATTAATTAATAATATTTTACTTTTACTAAATCAATATTTATGCATTTCCGGGCATTTCTCAAGCCCAACTAACATAATTTTCCTGGAAAATTAGAAAAGGCAAAATAGCTATAGCTTTGCAATCTTATATGCCACAATATTGACAATATCTTGTTCAATTCTGGATGTTGTCTTTAAAATGCAATTTAATGGCAAATTAATCATAGTAGCACATAATGTAGAGTCTTTTTTCTTATCCATTAAAACCTTGTAGGACTATCATAAAAAGTGTAGGATGAATTTATATATATTTATTTCACAATAAAGAAGTGGAAAAAATTTTAATTTAAAAACCTGAGGATTGAAATTTTGTCTACACAGTTTTATTGCTTTCGTTACCCATCAAACGTCTGTTTATTCTTCTCTGGATCTTTAAAGTATAAAATGCTTTTTCCTAAGCTCTTTGCCAAGATGTATATTAACTGTGAGTTACTGTCAATTGTAGGGTTACAGGCACAGATCATTACTTTTTAAGTGATGGTCTTTATGTTCCTGCTGATCAGCTAGAAAACCAGAAGTCCTTAAATTTACATGTCATTCTCATCAACCCTATTGAATCATCTAATGGCCATGAAGAAAATGGTGAAGTAGCATCTGCTAAAAGACTGAAGCTAAATACAGATGACACAGCAAGCACCACTTCTGCCTCTTCATCAATGGGTCTTGGTGACCTTGATAACAGCACCCCAAGTGTGAAGCAAAAGGAAGTACCAAATGCAAGTGCCCTGAATAGGGCAGGAACCTCGCCAGAGTGCTCAGCTTCAAGCTGTCTCAAAACCAGTGAATGCCCAATAAGGGAAGTTGTTAAAGATATCTGCCAAGTGCTGCAGAAAGGGGATGCATATGTTTTGGACATTGACTTAGATTTTTTTTCAGTTAAAAATCCATTCAAAGAAATGTACACACAGGTAAGCATAACAATTGAATGGCCTCATACCATTCACAAGAGTCATAGTCTTAGTATTTATGTCTATGGAGAAACTTTCACCTAAGCTCAATCAGCAGATTAGCTGATCACGGTTAATGATTCATGGTCATATTTTAAAGAGAGACATTCTAGTGGAGTGTACCTGACAAAAATTTACAACTGCCAAATAGGGGGAGATTCTTACATTTGATAATGGTATGGAGTGTACATTCAAGCTCAGAGGTATATGGCTCACTTGTGCTTGTTGCTTGGGACATAAATGCTATGCTTGGGTTTCCACAGGTAACCTTCCAAATACTCACAGCAAGAGTCATCAAGGAGGAATCATAGAATGGCGGATTGTGTCATTTTTTACCCTTCATGACATACTATTAGAAAACCACAGTGGTATCAAGAGAGACTGCCTTTCAAAAGGCATGGTGGTGTTGATTGTCCAAAGAGTGGTAGCTTGTCCTGATGAGAGGCTGTTATGCTCATTATTGTCTGCAGTACTAGAGTAGGGGAATGATCTTGGTAATCACATTATTTTTTTGAAGAAGGAAAGCTTTGAGGATTTGGTTTCTCGTTTGAAGAGTCTAATCCTTTTCCTCTTTTTTGTCTAAGACAGAATATGGGCTCTTGCAAGAGTTGTACAATTTCAAGAAGCCGCACAAAAATGCAACAGAGGTATGATATTTCCTTGTGGCATGTAGAGGGAATGGTTCTTTTTATTCACCCAATAAAAATGAGTTACGCCAACAGGAGGGAACCTATCAAAGGTGCTTAATGAAGTGGTCTCAAATTAAGCTACGTGGCACGCTGAATGCTAATCAGCAGAATCTTAGAAATTCTTTCCTATTAAATGTTTTGATTAAATGAGTAAATTGCATAAATATTTAGCAGGAGTGTGAAAATTAATTTCTGTAAACAAATGGTAATTGACAAGGAAGGAATGAAAACATTGTAAGTCATCTGCAATGTTGTTCTTTTTGTGGCTCGACAGGACTTTGGACTGGTGAGGTTTCTTCTTTTTTTTTTTAACCCCTCCAGGCTCTCCCCTTCTTTGCCCTAGTTGCTCTTGCTTGATAGCCAGAGTTGTGATAAATGTCTAATTGGTATTTTACCTGTCTATTTAGACCTGGAAAGGATGGTATTATGCCACTGTAATGTATTTTTTCATTTTGTGTGCTCTCTGCTTCTCATAGGAAATGTAAACTTTCATAATCTCATCTGGACACTGTTAGAAAGATTCAACACATGTAATTAGCACAAATTAATGAAACCTAATTAATATATATATAAAGAAATAGAGATATGTGGAATATTGGCAAACTGATTTTCATATCTCTTAGTAAATCTGCAGTAAAAACAGATACATATTTAGAAGGTGGCTTTTTTAAAATTATTGTTGGAAAGACAGAGCAAAGTGAGACGATTTATTCTGAAAGTATAACAGCTTCTACAGACATTCACTGTGATCCTCTTGAATTGATGTGCCATAGTAATGAAACAGTTGTTTCAGATTCCCCACTTCCAGTAGATCAGTCATTACAGAGTTTAAATCATAAGGTAAACCATGATATTCTTACTTCATTTTTTTTACTAACATACTGTTATATATGCTTATCTAAAGGAAGGCTTGCTGGATTGTGTTGAAAACCGTGTTCATCAGCTGGAAGATCTGGAAGCAGCATTTGCAGATTTGTGTGACAGTGATGATGAAGAAACTCTCCAGAAATGGGCTTCATATCCTGGGTATGAGAATTATAAATGGCTTAAAATGCAAACAGAAGTTTTGGAACTGATAAATCCCAGCACTTTGATAACAGAGAAAGATAGGATCTATGCAAGGATACTGTTTTTCCTTTAGTTCTAGAGGAGAAAGAGTCAGACAAAATAAAAGGAAAGTCAGTCTGCTGTCTTCAGCACCACCGTAAGACTTTGAAGCTCAGTCTTCTCCAGCTTCTTTCAAACTCTGTTGCCTATGGATGGAGGCATTTTGTTGACTAAAAACTTAGTCATCAGTGTGTATCAGAGTTCTCAAAAAAACAACAAACCAAGGAGGACATGGAGAAGCAATGCTTTGGTGCTCCCGAAGGGTCAGCTTTCTGTGGAAAAATGGAAATGAGCGAAAAATTATGTCTGAGCAACAGTCTCCACTAAACATCTGAACTGTCCCAGCCCCGTTGCCCACTGTGCTGTTAAAGTAAATGTTTTCAGCTGAAAAGAGACACTGAAAATCTGAGCTTTTCCTTGATGGGAAAATCATTTATTTTCCACATCAAATGCAGCAATTACTGTCAGACCTCTGTAATAGTGACAACAAATATTTCCTGTAAAAGTTGATACGACTCGACCTTTGCAGGTCTGCCTTAAAAGAAGCACAAAGAGGACTTGCCAGAGGCAGCTATGAGTATAAGGGCTTTATAAGAAAGAAACAGTACAATAGTACTGATAATTGTACTGGTGAAACAGTACAATAGTACTGATAATTTCCATTTTTTCAGGTGCAAGATGACAAAGAGAGGCAAATTTCATTTTCAAATCCTAGGCCATAATAACTTCTACTTTCCTCTTTTTTTTTTCTCTTCTTTTTATTTGTTTTGTTTTGTTTTGTTTTAACTGCAGAATGAAGCCACTTGTTCAACTAGTTCACAGTTTGAAAACCAGGATGGAAAGCCCAGACTATGAAATGGTAGGTGGCAAGGTAAAAGAGCAAAAAGTAGATGAATTTCAAAAGCATAGCTTCAACAGACAGGGAAAATTCATACTTCCTTTCAGATTTGCTTCTTGATTCAGGACTTTGTGAGAGTTTGTTACTTTTCCTGGGTTTTTATGTCTCATTACTTATGCCAGCTTTTCTTTTTAAAGCTGCTAAAATTCTTCTCTGCTTGTCTATATTTAGGCAACATTAGTGTGATCTTTCAGGACTGTGATATCTTGAACCACATTCTATGAAGGGAGGTTTTGTTTCACCAGGGTCTGTTGATCTTCTTTATAGAATTTAAGATAAGATACCTATTTATAAAGCATCAGAGCTATCATCTTCAAGGACTGCAGCACACTGAGTTTATAGAAAAGGTACAGTGTACTGGAGATAATGAAACAATCCATACAACCTCCAGATTTTTATTTGTTTCGTTTAAAGAACAAGCTGGGGCAGAAAATCCCACAACTCTTACTGCCTAAAGAGGTGTAAGTTATCTACTGGGCTAGGGATGGTATGCTAGAGACCTTCTACACAGGTAAGCTGTATCAATAGTTCATCAACAGAAATGAAATCTGTTTAATTTACCTGTAGGTACATCAGGCTGGTTTAACCTGTGATTATATGGAGCTTCCTCACCATGTTAGCACTGAAGACGAGATCGAAGGCCTCATACAATCCGTTAAAGTTCTACTAAAAGATATGCCCAAGCCCACGCTTGTGACTGTTGCTCGGTAAGACTACGTGGACACTTTTAGTTTAAAAAGCTCTGACTGTACTCATGAAGATAAATGATTTTATCAGTATAGCACTGGTTGGTGCATCTTAAGTCCCGTCTTAAAGTGGAAGCCTTATAGTATAGTAAACATTGACATTTGGAAATATTAATCATAAATCAGTGACAGAATCTACACAGATAAGGGAAGGCTCTGCACTGATGGCCAGTTTTACTGGGCTTTAAAGTAGCTGGCACTGATTTCAAAAGCTGTGAAAACATGATGACTTAATCTGCTTCAGCATAAGTTATATAAAGTCTATAATGAGGCCTTGCGTATGTTGGGATTGATAGCTGTCACTGGAGTTCATGCATCTTCACTACTTCCATTACTTGTGCTAATTAGAGCAAAGCTAGGACAAACCTGCCTGGGCTGACATCCCACGTTTCTTCTTCTCTTGCTCTAGGGTGTTGTACTATAGATAGGATTTCTGTTTTCAGTGAAACTTCTGCTGGAACTGGTTTTCGTCTAATAGGCTGAAAGCAATCTATATTCTTTAAGGCTCTAGTAAAGCTTTGTTATGGAGTAAAAGTTATGTTTCCAGGACTGTAAGAGTTATTATTTAGGAGAAAAGGATGGAGCTTGAGGCCAGGGACCTGGGAGAACCAGGGATCTCTAAACCTAATTTGGAGGCCACAGTGTTATCTTTTTTCAAATTGTTGCAATTTAATCATTCAGAAATACCAAGTGTGCCCTTAAAAGGGCAGGCAACAATAGCAGAAGCTGACACGAAACTGGCTTTGTCAATAAGAAATAGTATGGGTAATCCCTACAATAAAAGAAAGTATATTCCCTGTGCCAGCTGCAGGATTGTCATCCAGTGTTGCAGAGGAAACAGAATCATCTCTCTAAATCTTGACAGATAAAAAATTCAAGAAGTGTCAGCTCTGCTAGTATTGGTTTGCAGTTCATTAATAGGTACTGTAAAAAATGTTATATCCCAGGGATTATGAAGATGTTTTTCAAGTTTTTCTACCTACTTTACTAGTAGCATTTGAATTTTTCAATTTTAACTTAACATGTGTCCTATAATTAGATCGTTTGCTTGAACTTTGTCTGCCAACATGTTCTGTGTCAGATTCAGAAAGAGAGTAAAATTAGAAAGAAGATTAGGTCACATTCCTGATCTGCTGCAGGCTTTCTATTCAGCTTAAAAAGTAGTGAGGAGATCCACAGCACTACGCTTTGAAGGGATACTGGGAGGCAGAACTTGCCAAAGTTGTAAGGCTCAGCCTAGCCACAGAGCCTTACAAAAATACACAATGTTGTCATGCTGGTGATATCTGTATTCTCTCATGCCTTTTTCAATTCCTTGTTACAGATCAAGTTTGGATGACTATTGCCCTTCAGAGCAGGTTGACATGATTCAAGAGAAGGTTCTCAATTTACTCGGTTCGGTGTATGGCTCTCTGAATGTGCACTTAGACTACTCAAGCACTTCATCTTCTTTGTGACCTTGCTTCATGTATTGCTGTCTAATGCAGTGGATTAATTTAAATTGCATATTAGCTATGGTTACAAGGGGAAAACTACTGTTATTTCACCAGGTGGCACTAGAACCCAAGCTGACCCAGAGCTAGTTTTGAGTTGCATTACTTTCTCTAAGTCAGCTACATTTGAACTGTTCGTTACCTGTTTGGCTTTGTTTAGATTAGTTCTGTGATTATTATTTTTATTGTCTTTCTTCTTAAAATTGGTGCAAGAGAAATGACTTTTTGTCTATAAAATGACACTTTTTGTCTGATTTCTTTGTGTCTGTAAAAAAAACATAAAATATATAATTTTTTAAAATAAATAGATATCTTTTATGTAATTAAACTTTTTTTTTTAATTGAGTTTGGTGAGTAACAGAATTTGTTCCTGAGTTGCATTATATCTTTTAAAAAATTATCTGAATAATGCCCTTAAGACTGTAGGTTTACATAGTGATCTCTCGTAATTTTTGTACTTGAGATGAACCTCTCATTTCTATAGAGCAGCTTATGGCTTCTGCCCTATCCACAGAATATCATTTATATTTATACTCTCTTTCATTAATATTGTCTTATTTTGCCTTAGTATTTCATTGGTGACTCATATGATGTCCTTAATGTACAGACATTGGCTTGATATTTTCACTTTTACATAATTTTGAGGATAAAAAGTATGTTTACATGTGCATGCTTTTATCTTTGGAATCCTGTAAGGAATTGAATTGATAGTTTCTTCAGAAACAAAGATTTAGCCTCATTGAAGTCAGCAGCAAAATCTTCTGTACCAGTTTTTTGCTCATTTCTGTATTGCTATTTGGAAAATAACAGTTTTAGAAATGTTTAATTTAGAAATCAATATAGTTATAGAGAAAACTGCCACTTTCAGAGATAAAAACCCCACAGGATTTATTTGGGAATGAAAATGAAATGGGAAAGAAAAAAATGCCACCTAGAATATTGTTATTTGTTATGAATATATTTTGCGTGTAATTTCTTCTGAAATAGTTAGGTTCATTTGCTAACATTACTCTTTGCTCTACCATGACTTTGTGCACTTTTATGGTTTTTTATTGCTTCTGCTGTTGATATAAATTACTGTATTATAGATTGCAAATATATAATCATTCTAAAATATTTCTTCCAGTAGAATAAATTCCATGACCATGGACCCGCCTTCATTGTGTTTTTGTGACACATCTGTCACAAAGACATGCCTAGCCTGGGACCCAGTTTCCTTAATACTTCATAAATTATGAACAGCCATACCTTACATATAGAAATGAAGTGCAGTCAGATCATGATTGTGTAAAGATTGGGGTTTTTTTAAAGTTAGAGATGCTTCTTGCTGGGCTTTGCATAAGGTTGTAGAAAACAAAAAAACCCAAACATGTAGGGCACAGCTGAGCCCCTCAACCACGGCCGGGTGGGCGAGAGCCCTGGGGAAAGCTTGGGCAAGGGAGATCAAAACACTGCCCGGCAGCCAGGGCTGAGGGATCCAACTGGGAGAACCTTTAGCATGGACCAAACTCAGCAATGTTTGCATCTCTGCCTGGGTGCTGCTTTGGGGATTCCTTGGTTGGTGAGGTAACAAAAATAAATTTACTCTTTGCATTTTGTCTGTGGTTTTGTGGTTGTTCCTGTGCCCTGCCTGTGCAGGCTTACACACACATGTTCAGTGTGGCTCTGCAGAATTAAACTAGCATCATGAATCGTCTATTCGCTATCCAAGTTATTTAAGAAATGTTCCTTTCAAGCACAGTTTTTGTTTATGAATGTCAAATTGTTATCTTCTGAAATGTATGACTAACACAAACTGTATAATGCACTCTAGAAAATGCCAGTCTCACCTAATTATAGAGACATTAATTTCTACATTAAGGACATTTGCAAGGTTGTTTTTTACTTTGGCAAAAAGTAATCAAGCCAAACCAGAAAGAGGTATCTCTATTTCTCACTTCTATATATGGCTTATTTATTAACCACACATACAAAATCCTCCATTCCCTATGTCTGCCTCAATGTCCTCTCAGCTTATTTCAATATCTATTATGCAGAACAACACAATGAAATCATACTGCCCAACTCTTCTAATCAGTGCTATAAGGATGAGACATGAAGGCCCATTAGAAATAAATTCACTTGAGGATATTAATATAGCAGCACCATATAAGACAGCAGCTTCATATTGTCTCTTGTAGCTAGGTGTCCTTGCCAGCTCTGCTGCTCCTTTTGGCACCACTTAGGAGTGAGGATGCCCACTTGGGAGGGCATTTGCAGATATTTGCAGATGGATCTCAGCAGTAGAGATATGCAGGGATAGTTCTGTCATAATTGTGGCTCAGCTTCCAAGATGGACCATCAACCTGAGCATAAACAGTAAAACTATCACACATTTCCATACAGTATGAAATAGAGCCTTAAACCAAATATACTGAGTGGTGTCTGTGCATCACCAGCTCTGCAGCCCAGCCACACTGCAGTTTCCCAGCTTGTCACTGCAGAACAAAATTAGCTTTTTCAAGAAAAATGAACGGAGGGTGAGTCAGATGGCTGAGGTTATCATGTCCTTTGTTACCATTTCTTCCTCTCCTTGAGGCTTCTGTTTCTGACAGCTCTGTCCCTTCCCTTCCTCTGGTAACTACTGTGAGTTAATCACCCTAGTCTCAGGCAGAGCTGGACTATGGGGGTTGAAGAGTCAACTGCATAAATATTTCTTCCTGCTGTTATTGTGGAAGAAGAAAATAGTTATCCAACAAGTTCAGTCTTAGGGGAAGAGTCCCTTCCCTGGAGGTACATAAAAGATGGATGGATGGATGGATGTGGCATTTAGGGACATGGCTTAGTGGTGAACATGACCATGCTGGGTTAACAGTAGGACTCAATGACCTTAAAGGTCTTTTCCAACCTAAACAGTTCTATGATTCTGTTTCTAGGACACCCAGGATATGGGTCCTGTCTCCTTATGCATCCACTGGACAGCACCTGGAAGGGGCCCTCCTGTCCTGCTTGATGGCCCCTATTGTCCCCATGAGTGCCACAAACCCTTTCCATATCCTATCCTCCACCAGGAGGGAGGATGTAAACACCAGTTTTCTGCCTTTAGTTTTCAGTGTTTCAGTGTTTCAGTTTTCCTCTCTTGCAGGAGGAAATCCTCTGTGCCCACAGCAGAGGTGCAGCTCCCACACCCCAATGTAGATGGCAAGTCAGGGACCCAACAAACCCAGTCCCAGCTCCTGCCTTGGCACAGACTTCCTCACTGTCATCAGGTTCAACCACAGACCTATCTTGGGAGAGAGGCAGTCTGGCTAGCACTGACCCCAACGGAGGATCATAGCACCACCACAAAGGTGTATTAATTCCTTCCCTGTCTTTGAGGCTCTGGGCCACTAGCTGTCCTGCTTCTCTGTCACAAGCAGAGCTCATGAAGGTGCTGGATCCATTCACTAGTGCTCACCTCCCTGCAGACTTACAGGGACGCTCATCTTCCTCCTCTCTCAGTAACTCTCTTCTGCAAAGGAAAGCTGTTGCTCGCCATATCCTAAAATGTTCAAGAAATGGCTCTGATCTGAATTTTTGTCTAGTTCTATGTTGTGGCTGGGTACTTTTTTACAGTTTAATTGCAATTCACTTTGAGCATACCTAATTTCAAATAGGGATACTTAGCCCTCTCAAGGAAGCAGACATCTCACTGGAGAGAGACAAATCATTCCAACCTTCCCTTGCTAAATGCAAGTTAAATATATTCATTGGTTTCCCTAAATGTCCTGATGGTTTTGCACATCTCCTACCACAGGGGGCTGCATTGTCTGCTAGGGAGCTTTCTTGTGGGATTGCATGCCTTTAGCAGAATTGTTGTCATATATTTTTACTTAAGGCCCTTGACAAAACAAATATTATGTTTGTGTTCATCCTTCACTACTTTACAGAATGAGGTACATTATGTGCAAATTTAGGGCTAGATCTCCCAAAACACGTTTGACATATGACCCTTTGTCACCTGCCCTAAGCAATACTAAATCTCAGATTTATTCAACGTGCTGTCAGCCAGTCAAGAAATATCTCCCAGCAGAGTTTTTAATATGAAGCTGAGATACTATGCTGAATATCGCTGTACTACATTCTTTTCTAATGGTTATGTCTTTTGTGCTCTGTTTGCTACCCAGCATCTCTTCCAACCATCCTTATAATAAACACGACTTTAATAAGATTCCAAGGTGCACAAAAGCCTTCTGGAACACTCTGCCCTGCACCAGGTGATCCTTCCCTGCTACTTGATTTTGCTCAGCACTGAACACTAATGACCAGGCTAACTCAAATGCCTGACTTAAATGTATCAAAGCCTGCCTTACGGCTTTCTTCTCTTTACTTCAGCTTTACTTATTTTATCACCTTAAAGTAGTACAGGTCACCAGCTACCCAATTCCCATTAACACTGAGTTTCTGCTATCATTTTTGTAATTCCAGTTGCCCAAACTCAGATGCCCCGTTTTTTCTGTAAGACTAGCTTCTCTGAGTTACTCCCTACCTTGGCTCTAGGCCAGTCATTAAACTGGAACGTGACTGGTCTTCTCAGTCAGGACATAGTGCTAATTCTTCTGCAAAGGCAATACTGATGTGATTAACTCAGTCCTTCCTCAAACCCTGAATTTGTTCCTTTTTTTTAAGTGCAGCATTTTGTGAATGCCTGTAACTAAAATCAGAACATGGATGGATTTTGTTTCCACGCTATTTTATTTCAAGTAAATATGGGTCTGCTCAAAGCTAGCTCACTGAAGTTCCTGAGAAATGAAAGTCAAAAAGGTGATGCATTAGTGACTTCCATTTCCCAGGTAGTCCAAAAGTTTCAAAGCAGGTCAATATTATAGCTCACTAATAGTGAACAGAAATAGTTCACTAATTTTGGCTTCTTTGTTTATAAATTGCAATAATAGAAATATGTTT
Source organism: Manacus vitellinus (assembly GCF_001715985.3). Classification (NCBI taxonomy): domain Eukaryota; kingdom Metazoa; phylum Chordata; class Aves; order Passeriformes; family Pipridae; genus Manacus; species Manacus vitellinus. Next base: position 4,775,075 of record NW_021940478.1, read on the forward strand.
ATAAAAACATATATATAGTATACTGGTTTTCATAGGAAATTAGACAGAGTAAAACCTGTGGATTAAAATTTCTGCCTTTGATGAGGTTACAAAAGCTTCTCCTTTTCTAACAAGTCGCTCTATGTATCATTAGACAGTGAAGAAGAATAGAAGTAGTTCCCTTTTTTCCTATTTCTCAGATTTCAAGGAGGCAAACAATCCTAGTAACACCACTTCTCTTCCTTCCCCTCCCACTGACTCATCCTTATTTTTTTAATCTACTTCCTTTGCCTTATTTGTCTCCTTTGTGTTTCTAAGCTTTTAATTCATTTGATGTTTTCTGACTCTAGACAACAATCCAATATTCAGCCTTAAAAATACATAAGGCATGAGACACCTCTAATCCCAGAATGCTGTAGTATTAAATATTCTACTTTAACCACCTCTAATGTCAGTATTATGGATCCTACTTTAAGTTATAACCTTGTGCACAATGCAGAGCAAGTAACACTAAGATCATCAAACTAGACATCATATTAAAGAGCTAGTAATACAGTCATACTGCTTAAGCCTGTTGCTAAAATGCCCTCGTAATTAGGTCCAACAGCTGAAAAGAAGGACCATTCAGTGAACAAAATGCCTGGGACTGGCCCCATGGAGAAAAAGTGCTTTTAAAGCACTGAATGCTATTGGGGATGAATTCCCACTAATACGTTTATTTTTGCTGCTGCCTGTGATTCTTCAGGTTTTTGAGGAAACCCTGGTAAATGCTGACACAGACCAATAAGCTTTTGAAAAGTGACTTGAAACCAAAGAGAGTCTGCTTACTTAAAGGTATTTTTAGGACAAAATTCCAGATATAAATGTGCTGTATTATCCCCTTCTTTTGTGTCTTACATCCTTCCTCCCTGCTCTCTCCCAAAAATACTCTCTCCAATTTTTGTTTCTCCCTTTTGTGTTTTATTGTCTAATTTTGATGCCTAATTTTATAATTCATAATAGGTAATTAAAAAAAATTCACCTCTCCTTTTTTTCACTGGCAATAGCAACTTTTATCGGTAATTTTACTAGTCTGTAAAAATTTTTCATACAGAGTTGTTCAACATTGCTTATATTTTAATGTGTTTAATATGTTTGCTTCAATGTGTAGTCTTTTAAATTTTTTTAAGATTAAGGAAATTTATGAATACAAGTAATTTCATCTGAAAAACTGAATATATTAATTGAAATAAGTTAAAAATATTCCAGCTTACATATTTAGGAAGAAAAATACATTTTTTATTAAAAAAAACTAAATTTACTAACAGTAACTAAGAACAAGTAAAATATTGTCAAGCAGGATGCTACAATACTGTATAAAACTTAACGATTGTGGGTTGGTGATTTATTGTACTTAATTTCTTCTGTATTTTTCTTCTGGAAGCAGTCCTTGTCATATTTTATATCCCATTGTATAATGTGAAAGAAAAAAAAATTAAAATATCCACCACAGTAGTCTGCAAGTCACAGCAGGTTCCAAGTCCACTTCCTAGAGCTCCCTTTTAGTGACGTCCCCAGTTCCACAGGAGTAATCAATAAAAGTGATGAAAGGGCTTTAACGATAGAATATTTATTGTATATAATTTATTTACTACCTTTAGCTTTCTTCCCTGTTAGTAAAAAGCATAACATACTTCTGGATCTTACAAATTGGTTTACAATGTGAAATTGTTTGATTTTTTTCATGAATGAAAAGGAGCTTTTCAGAACTTTTGGGTTTTTTTGCACCAAAGAGTTTATTTATTCCTGATAATATTTATACTATTTTTGTTTGAAAACTTTTTTCCACTATTTGTACCTATTTCTTAGCTTTGGTGAGTTTTCAAATCAGGCCAGTACTTATTTTATCCCAAAAGAAATTTTTTTTTCATATTATCCTGGGTTTGCCTGGGATAGAGCTAATATTTTCTTACTAGCTGTTTTGGATTCAGTAAAGAATAATGTTGATAACACACTGATGCTAAGTGGTGCTTACTCTAAGTCAAGGATTTTTCACCATCTCATGTTCTGCCGATGAGGAGCTGCCCAAGAAGCCAGGAGGGAACATGGCCATGACAAGCTGACCTGAACTGGCCAAAGTGCTATTCCATACCATAGAATGTCGTGCCCGGTATAGAAACTGGGGGAGTTACTCAGAAGGCAGTCCGATTGATGCTGAGGGACAGGCTGGGTATCAGGTGGTGAGCAATTGGATTGTGTACAATTTGTTTCTATTGGGTTTTATCTTTCTCTCTTCCTCTTTTCTTCTTTTTGTTGTGATCATCATTATTATTATCACTATCATTATATATTACCTTGTTTTAATTATTAAACAGTTCCTATCTCAACTCAGGAGTTTTAATTCTTTTTTGCAGATTCTTCTCCCCATCCTACCATGGGTGCATGGCGGCATGGTACTGACTTAGTTACCAGCTGGGGTTAAACCGCAACACTTATGAATATGACCATCCTATGTTAAGTTTCTTACCTAGGTATAAAAAGAAAGTGATCATTTTATTGATAACACTTTGCAACATGGCATATTAGGAATCACTTAAGACAAGTAAATATGAGATTGAACTTGGAAACATAGGGCAGGTATGAATGAGTATGTCATCATTGTCTTTAGGGATTTGCCTGTAGAAAGCATTATAAAAAATTATAAACAGCTTATTGGTCTCTGGTCTTAGAAGAACTTGTAGCTAAATTCTATAGCTGGAATCTGTACAATGCAATCCCTCACATGTACATTAGTGCATACCTGTAACTGTACACACAATCTGTAATGATATAGTGCATAGCAGTTCATCTTTTACTAAGACTTTTTTAAACATACATTAATCTTTATCAACCTGCTCTTCATTGAACCTTCACAACCACAGTGAGTGTTCTACTGAGTAAAGGAGAAAAGGAAGAAGGAAATGTTATTTCATCATTTGTCATGTTTGTTACTGCAAATTTTTTATGTCTCTGATTCTTTGTGTATTTGTGATTTAGCAGTGAAAACACAGGATCTAGTAAGTTGTTTATGAGAGAGTGACTACTAAGTACCTTTGACATGATCTCAAATACGTTTATTCTCTGAGAGTTCTCCCTATGGCCAGCAGGACTAATGCTGTGGCTATGTTTTGATGATATAATTTTGATTTTCAGAATTCTGTATTTCCTAAGGCTGGAATAACATTAGATATGATCTGTCTGCTGGTAGAGGTCAAGTTGTATATATTCTTTTCAAACAATGATAGCTACAGAGAGGAAAAACATTTTTTTTTCCACTGAAAATAAGAATGTAGAATGTAACTCACAAGGAAAATAATGTATTGCTTGTATTTGGCACATTTGGAAAATTAATCTTCCAGTTGCAGAACATAAGCCTGAGAAGCAATTTAAGGACAAAACAATTTTCTATTTTTTTCCCAGAAGCAGGAATCGCATGCAGTCACACACACAAATTACATGGGCATTCGATAGGGCAGAAAAATAATCCCAGCTATGGTTTAGAAGCTTTAATTACTTCATAAATTAAGGAAGATTTCAGGACAGCAAAGGATGCTGGTGATGATTGTCCAGTCATGGAAGGAAAAGACAGTGACAATCCTACTTATCCTGCACTGTGTAATAAGCTATCATGGAAAAGAAGGTGAATTAACACTTTAAGCCATATCCATCTGTAGACGGAAGACAGAGAAACAATTTTCCCTAGAGGGGAGCTGGAGAAGTTCTCAAAAGTGTGTAGCCTCCTAAAGAAATGAGACATCTATCACCATGATATGGGAGTGAGTGTGACTGTTGTCCTCGGTCTTTCACTTCCCCAGATAATTGATGGCTCTATTGGTCTTCTTCGAGCAAACTCTGCAGTGGATTAGCATCTCAGACTTTTCAGCCTCACACTTTCACAAGCTCTGTGTAAAGAGCAAACCAGGAAATAGGAAGAGACATTACAATTTCTCCTAGTGAGGCAGCAACCTGAACTGACCAGAGAGTACACAGACAGAGATGCTCAGTCCCTCTGATATGATGGCATCACACACAAGGCAAGAAGCCTCATTAATTCTGGTCTATCTGAATCCCTTTGATCTTCACACAGACTACCATGGCCTGGGATAAAGCTCTTTATCCTAGAGGTTGCTTCCTGTGTGTCTAGAGTCAAACACAGCAAGTGGACACAACACACACAATGCAGCAGAGATGAAGGGCAAACGCACGGGTCAGCAAATCAGGAGTATGGAACCAAAGACAGCTCCAGAATACCTGCACCAGGAAAACAGAGCTAAGATCAAGGTCAGCAACTCCATATGCAATGCATACAGCTATTCTCTGCACTGCACTTTGCCCAAGGTAAGAGACTCCTGTGCAACACTGAGCCTGTGAGAAAGACGCACTTTGATGACACTTATCTGTGAATATACTTTTACTAGGTTTGGACATTTTTCTAACAGTAGGATAGTGGGATGCTAGAAGGAAATATGGGCTCTTACACAATGTTTGCCAGATAATATGAAATTGATGAGTTTCACAGTGCTGAAGATTGAGAATAAATTGTCTGACAGTCTGAGGAGAATCAAGAAAGTGTGCACCTTGGGCAATTGCAACAGCAGCAGCAAAGGCAAAAGCATCTGAATCAGCCCCTTACCATAAACAAGATATTCCCTTTTCTATGGGTTAAATGAAGGTTATAACCATTTTGACCCTTTTGCAGGTTGAGCCATTTTCATACTTTAGAAGGCTTTCTTACTGGAAAATAAACCAGCTGCTAAACGTTGTCTCACCTTGCAAAGTGAAAACTGCTACTTCCAGACATTTAAAAGGGCTGGACATTACCTCGTATGAAATTAAGTAATCAATAATATATATGTACAGCAGATTTCATTCCTACTAGTCTTTAACCGCATACTGAGACTCAGGAATTAATCACAAAAATTATAAAATCCTCATGTGTTTTTTTGTTTCTTTCCTGGAGTATTAAATTGTTGTGGTAGTTTATCTCATGCCTTTACTGACAGGCTTTCTTCATTCAGTCATCTGTAACGTTCTAGACCTGTGGTGGTGTGAGGGACATAAAGGGCCTTGACACTGTGTAAGCACTACTTAGATGCCTCATACCTGGAAACATTCAAGGTTAGACTGGGGCTCTGAGCAACTCAATCTAGTTGAAGGTGCCCTGGTCTTTCCAGGGTGGTTGAACTAGAAGACCTTTTAAAGTCCCTTCCATCCCGAAGTATTCTATTATTCTATTCTATAAGTGGAATTAACATTAGATTGTTTCAGAAAAGCTTTTTTCATGTATTTGATAGTTAAGACACTTGATGTCATCTACCATTAAATTCCTTGTAAAAAGGAAAATTGAGCTATTGTTTGCTAAATGTCTGCATTGTGCCCTTGTCACTGAGATCTTCCTAATATTAACTGTGAGGTTTTATTTCCTGTAATACTTCAGCATTGATGGTCATAAATTGCTCTGCCTGCTTTTCATGTCCTTAATCAATGGTATATACTCTTCACTTTTACTGCTCACTATTAGTTAGGGGCAGGCCAGTATTCCTAAAGTAAGAGAACTTTAATAATGTAAAGCCTTTGCGTGTAAAAGCTTCTGATTTCTGATGAGGTAAAATGGTACTTAATGTCTGTCTTCTCAGGCAGAAGTTTTTTAGTGTATAGGTTACACTAGGGTAACACAGTCTGAAAGCCCAGTCTGACTCCAGCATCTCACTGTAGGAGCCTTGGATTCAGGAACAGACACAGGACAGAAAGAATCAAGTTGTTTTGCTGACCTCCAAAAGAGTTGAGGGAGAACTGTTAGGTCCTCTAATCCAACATTTCTTGGAGAACTAGTCTACTACTAGTAAGAGTTGTGGTCAATGTCCCAATGTCCAGCTCAATGTCCAAGTGAAGACCAGTGACAAATGGCATTCCTCAAGGGCAGGTATTGGGACCAGCAGTTTTTAACATCTTTCTCTGCGGCATGAACAGTGGAACTGAATGAAGCCTCCACAAGTTTGCTGACAACACCAAATTGTGTGGTACAGTTGACATGCTGGAGGGAAGGGATGCCATCCAGAGGGACCTTGGCAGGCTTGAAAGGTGGGCCCATGCAAACCTTGTGAAGTTCAACAAGGCCTAGTGCAAGGTCCTGCACCTGGGTTGGGGCAATTCCAAGAGCAAATACAGGCTGGGTGGAGAATAGATTGAGAGGAGCCCAGGAAAAGGGCTTGGGGTGTTTGTGGACTAAAAGTTAAACAGGACCCAGCAATGTACACTTGCAGCCCAGAAAGTCAACTGTATCCTGGCTGCATCAAAAGCAGTGTGGCCAGCAGGTAGACGGGGTGATTCTGCCCCTCCACTCTCCTCTGGTAAGGCCCCAACTGGAATACTGTCTCCAGTTCTGGGGCCCTCAACACAAGAGAGATGTTGACCTGCTGGAACAAGTCCAGAGAAGGGACATCAAGTTGGTCAGAGGACTGGAACACCTTTCCTATCGAGACAGACTGAGAGTTGGTGTTGTTCATCCTGGAGAAGAGAAGGCTTCAGGGAGACCTTATAGCACCTTCGAGTACCCAAAGGGGCTTACAAGAAGGCTGGAGAGGGACTTGTTACAAGGACATGTAGTGATAGGACAAGGGAGATGGTTTTAAGTTGAAATAAAGTAGGATTAGATTAGGTACCAGGAAAAAGTTCTTTGCTATAAGGGTGGTGAGGCACTGAAACAGGTTGTTCAGAGAGGTTGAGGACTCCCCATACCTCGAAGTGTTCAAAATCAGATGGAATGGAGCTTTGAGCAACCTGTAGTAGTAGGTGTACTAGTAGAATGAGTCCCTGCCCATAGCAGGGGCGGTTGGAACTAGATATTTAGGGTCTTTCTTTAAGGTATCTTCCAACCCATGCCATTCAATGATCCTATGATTCTAACCTAACTCCTTGACTGACTGTGTTGATTCTCTTGGTTGTCAAAGCCAAATGGCCCTTACCTGATGATTCTCTAGCCGTTCATGGGAAATCCAGGTTGTATCTACATCAACAAAGTAGATGGAATCTGCTCTAGTCTACCTTTGGGAACAGCTAATAAACAGGTATGTCTGTTATACAGCCTCTCTTCTACCTGTACACTTCTTAGGCAAAAGTTTCTTTGTTAAACATGAAGAATTAGCATTCCTTGTGAAGGACTGGAATAAAATGACTCCTGCAATTTTTATTCAGATGTTTTGATGTTCTAATCTCCTAGAATGATGTTGGCTCCATTGTGGGCAAAAGGCAACTGCCACCTGTTGAGTCACTGTCACAGCAGTCATTAGAATAATTTTCAGGCATTGTCTTCAGAGGAGCCCCAGGGTTCTTTCAGTCCTGCTGCTCTTCTAAAATCATGTAATGATTAAAACAACATCTAGATTCTGTTTTGGTCCTTGTAAGAGAATAGGTCTTGCAAAAAGCAAGCAAATTTGATTCTGCTTCCTTCTGTAAAAAACAGTGGGAAAGTAGACTGTCCCTGCCTGTCCCTTTGTGATGTTTTCATCTTACATCTTTACTTGATCACTTCAAAGTGGTGTCCTACTCAACAACAAAGTACAGCTGCCATGATCATGGGTCCTATTCTTGAAAGTACTTTAAGCTTTGGAAAACTTCCACATTAACAAACTTCAAATCTGTCTTGTATGAAGCCCAAAGAATTGCTGTCCTATTAGCAGACATCCTTGATCTGTGAGCTCCTGACTGTTGTCATTCCCTAGCTTAAGGGTTGAGTCACTGAGAATGAAAGGGATATAGTGAATGAGAATTAGTGAGTGGCATTCATGAGATGGAATTTATAGTAAAGACAAAGAAAATTTTAATTAAATTTCACTTCACATTGATCTACAATGCATATTTTGTGCAACAAAGATGCCTATAGAAATAATATGTCAGTATGAGTTAAATAGAGTTTATTCTGATATTTCCAAGTAAGTGTTCAAAAAAGGAAGCCTAAATATTATTCATTTTTTCACATAGCCACTGACTGATGTTTCCTCCTTATTTTGTACTTGGAATAGTAACTGTTTCTCTGACTAAAGATCTTCTCTTGCAGACTAACTTATAAATGTTTGCCAGAAATGTGCTGAGCTGTTCTAAGCTAAACACATTCTCTTCCATTACCATAATACTGTATAAGCATGTACTGTCAAGAGGAAGTATATGCTGTTGTTGCTACTTTTTCTTTGCAGAGGTATCCGCCTCCCTCCTCCCTATCCATTGAGAAAGTTGGTCTTCAGCTGGAAAAGAACCTTCCTTCAGGCTACTTGTCTCTGTAGTTGTGCCTCTTTTTCTTGCAACTCAGCCTTGAGAGAAGATACCAGATACACATGGAGGTAATTTTCCTTGTATCTGATGCATAAGATCCTAAGCTTTTCTTATACTAAACAAGCTTTGGTGCTGCCTGGAACATCTTGATGCTTACTTTCCGTAGATAAGCCACAGAAATGGGTCTTGGTCACTTTTCTGCCTCATGTTTTGCAACCAAAAGTACCTTATTGGGAGGACAGGTACTTCAGCTTTCACAGGAGTAACTAAAAGGCTTTAAAAATTTTCAAGATGTCACAGGCGTTACATGAAAGAGGTGATGGCAAAACTGGGGAAGGAAAGAGCTGGTGACTTCTACTCTGAATGAAGCTACTTACCTGGGATCTGTTCACTGCTTTTGAACAGTGAGACGAAAAAGAAGGGTCAGAGGGCATGAATGCTTGAGTATTCATCCTGCAGACTTCACAAACCTGAAAGTAATCAACTCCTAATCTTTGTGAAGTTTTGATTGAGTCAAGTTTTTAAGTAGGACAACATTAGCAAACTATTTTTGTAAAAGTTCAGACTTAGGAATTCGTCACCTTGCATGAGAAGAGTTGAGCACAAGCTATTGACTTCAGCTGAATCCTTCAGAAACAAATCGTAAGTTAAAATTTCTCTTTTGCTACTTACTATGCCTTTAGGATTTGAGTCAGTCTTTTATATGAAAAATGAGTATTTATTTTTCTATGCCTTGAACCAAGGAAGTGTTCTACCTGGAGAATTACAGTCTCCATAAAGGCTTACAACCTCTGTGTTAAGTTTAAGGATCTGCGAATGCAAGCCAGGTTGTCTCCAGGTGCATTCCTGGCACAGGACCTGCCACAAAATTAGGAAAAACAGAATAATAGAATGTCTGAGGTGGGGAGGGACTTCTGGAGGTCATGTAGTCTGAGGGCCCTGCTCAAGCAGGACCACCTACAGCCGGTTTTCCAGGACCATGTGCAGATGGCTTTTGAATATTTCCAAGGATGGAGACTCCACAACTCAACTGGGTAACTTGTGTCAGTACTTTGTCATCCTCTCAGTTTCCTGATATTCAGAGAGATCCTCTTGTATTTCAGTTTGCACCCATTGCCTCTAGGCCTGTGAAAAACATCTGTCTGGAGACTTAGAAAGAGTGCACATAGACTGATATACCACATAAAATAATTTTGTCCGTTTTCTTAGCAGGACCTAAGTTTTCTTTGGGAAAAGGCCAATTTTGTGCTGTCCCCTACTAAAGTTTCTTGTTAATATTAGTCTTTAATAGACTACAATGCTCTGTTTAGGGAACATCCCAGGTGAGTTCTATGTCTTACTTCTCTCTGCTGACATCTCTCTAAGAGGTTCTCCTAAACTGTGGATTGAAATGCCAGTGAAGTGACCAGAGTGGGGTTAAGAATATCTATTTCAAATCAGCCTCCACAGATTTGTGAAAATGTTGCACTGTCAAGTCTTTACTAACTAGATCTTATAATATAGGCTTTTCTACTGGACTTGGAATTTAATTTCTTGAACATTAGGATGCTTTCCTTGAGAAAATGTATATTCGTCCTGTTTTCTCATATTGCTCAATTTTCCCTCTAGATGTGAATGCCAGTGTAGTACATTCAAGGGAAAGTATTCTGAGTAAAACTTCAGGATGTTTTTAGAAAGCATTTTCTCTCACTATGTAGATAAGAGATCTTTAAAAGATCCCAGAAGATGCCTCATTGTCTCAAGAAATTTTGTCTTGTACTAATTCATCCTGATCCATCTAGTGTAAAGTGATGTAACTTTGAGAGCTTTAAACCCATCAAAACAGACAAGGAAACTCACCAAGAAAGATGGTGGCTTTCTTACTGATTCAGACTGTGTTCAGCTGAAATAGCTCAAGAATTGGCAAAGAACTGTCGTGACATAAAAACATTTTGCTAGGAAACATTTCTTATGGTACCTACTTATTGTTTCCTCAGGAGGGAATTGTGTCTTCAGACACAATTTTAATATTCCAGGTTAAACAGCTCTTATTATCTTCGTTCACTGCTCAAGAGCTTCTGATCTGAATTCTTCAGACAATGAAATTATACTAGAATAACTGCATCAAATTGCATTCAAATAGGAATGTGAAGAGTGTAGTAGCTTGAGATTGCACATAGAAAGTGAACTGCTCTTTAACATTCATTTCATTGTCTTTGCTGTTTTGAAATCCATCTGTACTGAATCTCTCCTGTGGAGACAAATTGAATGAAGCTGACATTTCTCAATTCTACTGTTACCAACCTATTCTCTTTTCCAAGATAAATTATTCTCCAGGATGAAGACGAAGCTGCCTTTAATGCTTACCAATTATTATTCAGTTTGAAGTTAAAGCAATTTAAAAAAATCTGTACATTATGATTTTCTGAAACAGGACAAGTATGAAAATGCCAGTGTAATCTATAAACTTGACAGAGTAGAATTAGACTTTCCGAGAGAAAGAGAAATGTAGACCTGTATTGCCGGTTTGAAAGTTTATAATATCCAGCAAGAGCCTATGGGGATTATAAGAATAAAAATAGAGGTTTTTTTTTCCAGAAAGATATGGAAAGGAAGAACATTCTGAAGATGTCCTTTTACTCTGTAGAAATAGAGGGGAGTGTACTGCAGAGAAAAATTTAAAATGGACTATTGCCCTTTCTTCTTGTAAAAACTGATGTTGTATGTAATTGTCAAGCTATTGGCATTAAATTCAACAGTGAACTTTGATTTCTCCAAGGCATAAATTAGTGTGGTTCTTGTCTTGGAAAAAATAGCTTTATGGATTGTGTTCTTTCTGTATGTAGTTGTACAGGCTGTCTCAAAATATTATATGCTTTCTGAGGTTTGGAGCAGGACAGCAAGTAGGAGCAATGTTGTCTAAATCAGAATTCAGTACCATATGGACAAAAGTTGGCTCTAGGAATAGTTTGCTTAGCTTCAGAGGAAAGCAGTTAAACATACTGGAGCTGAAGGCTATTTCCCAGGCGAGATGCAGTTCCCAAGCCCCATGCTGGAGAGTGTTAAATCCTCAGGTGGTCCCGATCTGTATCCTTGCACCTCAAATGAGGTTAATGATTTCCGATCTGGGGATTCTTGTTTCATGAAACAAAAAATGAAATGAAGGAGGGTGAAAACAAAATCTTTTGAAGTTGATTCTGTCTTCCTGTGCCCAAGGGCAAGTTTTTCAAGAAAATCCCTGTTCAGGCTCAGATCTCTCAGCATCCAATCTGTCAGTAGGGTTATGATAACTGGCTGCAGTTATCTTTTGTGAACAGGGTTTTCTTCATTACTTTCTGCTTAAAAAGTTCTTTTTCAAAAATATATCTGTCCTCTGTTGCGTATCCATGAAAAATCTGTGATAAACATTATCTTGGTTTAACAATTATGCAGTAACTGCTGTTCTTGAAGATAACATGGTATATATATCTGGAATCTGAACATTTCTGTGCATGCCCTTTCCTTAATGCAAATATCTTCCTCCTTCAAATCTATGGGGTTGCTCTCTTCAGTTAACATTCCTTCATTTTAGGAGTTGGAGTTAATTATCCTTATTTGTCCATTCCAACTCAGGATATTTTGTGATTCTTTTATAAGTAATGAAAAAATATGGAGCTCAGAAAACTCTGTCACTACAAGCTCAAGCCCTGAGCTTGGCTGTGCAGATCTCTGGCATACAATTAGATACAGTGTCACATCAGTTCATCTAATTTTATCTTGTGTCAACAAGGAGCTACTCTATAGAGGCTTATCTTGAAGTGAAACTGTGCCTGTCGTACCTTTCCATTTAAAAGCTTCTTTGCAAATTATCATCTCCCTACTCATACTTCTGGGAATTTTATTTTTTTCTGAGTAATTTGTAGAAAAATGTTCAACCATTTCTAATGCTCCTCCTTACAGTAAAGCATATGGTTCAGCAGCATAAAAAACATTCTGCACTTCAAGCTGAATCTCAATCTGCCTTTCTTATCCTCAAGTGCATTTTTTTTTAAATGTGGGCTCTATGCATGTTAAGATGTCCTTACAAACATAAAAAAGCAAGACAAACAGCCACAGGTGTACCAACTGCAATATGCAGGACTGAAAGAAGTGGGCAATAGATAAAAATGGTAAAATGGTAAAATTGCTTATATAAGAATGAAAGGAAACATAGCCTTGACTGTCTCTAACCATCACTCTCACTATGGCAGCATAATCATTGTTTTGATTATCGCATAGAACTTAAATCTCGAAGTCAGTGAGGTAGGCAGTATGTGTGCTGAACTTAGGAATGTAATATATGTGGCATTAACAAGGGCCTATCAGTGGGCTCATTAAAAAATTACTAGGTATGAAATGGATTGTTTGTTCTCTCTTAGGTATAATGTTCAAGTCCTATTAACATTTACTTTGGAGGACAAGACATGACTCAAAAGTTAATTGACTGTTTACTAGCTCGTCACATTTGAAGATCTGAAATGAACTTTCCCTCACACTTAATGAACTAGAGCTTTTTTAATTTGAAAAATATTTGTTGTAGTGCTCCAACTGTTAATATTATAAATGCTTAGGGCTTCCTCTAGCTTAATTTGTTATGCTCTCATTTAAAGTTCACCACAATGGATTTTAAATTGTAGCATATGAACCAGAGGGAAAATTGATCACCTCTTGCAGAAGATTTTTCAAAGACTGAACAAAACCATGCTGCAAGCCCTGACAAAGCTATAAAGCAGACATTAAGAGCAGAGTGTTGTTTATGGTGGGAGACAGGTCTCAAGTCAGAGAGAAACACCACAGTTTGGAAAATGTCATTTATGCTATACATATTCAGAATTCATCTGAATAGGGATCTTCTTGCAACTGAGAGTGTATCTCTGAGATACTGCAGTTGTTATTAGGTTGGAAGGGGCAAGAGGAAAAAAACAGCCAATGTATTTCAGTTATAATCCTAAGACATGCCCTTGCTTCTGTTGCTCTTGTAAAATAAAAATATCTTCAAAGTTTATTTTTTCTTTATCTTAACTTTGCAAATGTTCAATCAGAGTTTAAACCTGAGGGTAGCTAAAATATATGTGAAATGGTATTGGAAGGAATTGATTTTTGCCATGTCTTTTCCAGTTCTTTCCATGCATTGGGAAATTATGTACAAGCATACGCCAAAAGTTCCCTTGCCTAGGAGAGGCACCTATGATTGAAAATTATTTCCCATTTTTGGCTCTGCATAAAAGTAATGGTATAATTAGAGAAATAATCAAAGTTGTCAAAGCTCTAATTCATCGAAATTTGTGAATTGTTCTTCATAACTAGAATCTGCAGAACAGAATTTCTTAATGTCATTGGGGGTTTAGTTGATCACAAAGAGCATAAAAATGTATGGCTTTTCCTAAATATTAATGTTGTAATTCAACACATATGCTTGCAGCAGTTAAGAAAACATCTAAATCTTTAAGTCTCCGTATCTTGTTTTATGCCTACATGTGCTTTTAAAGGAAAGAAAATCACTAGTCATGGTGTACATTTAAGGAGGAGTGACAGTGTTACTCTCTTGAGTAGAAACCCCAAGCCAAATAAGTCCAAGAAGTGTTGATTCTGTAACTGAGATCTAGGTCAAGGACTACCATTGGTTCCAAAATTTTCACAGTCGAGGAAGGAAAATAGTCCTCTGTGCACAGACAGAGAAAGTAGGGGGTAAGGCTGCTACCAGAACAACTTGAGGCTTCAAGGACAGGTGATACTACTTCCTTATTGCTCCTGTAGCAGAGTGACTGCATTTATTGAGGTACAAATGGCTGCTACACTGGGAATATAAGGTACCACTAGGACTGGAGTGAGGAAGAGGCATCTGGGGAAGGAACTGTATTCTAAGGTGTTGGCTAATAAGATTTCGAGTATATCAAGCTTACAAATTCCCTTCCTAGAGGTCCTTATGAGAAAGGCTGGGGACAGGGTAGAGAGTCTGGGAGGAGCATTTCAAGATATGTGAGCTGAAGGTACTGAGGGATAAGAGTTAGGGTATGAAAGCTAGAGAAGGGAGCACTGGGGTAAAACATGCTTTGCTTTCAAAGAAGCTCTGTCAGTGTGTGGAAGGGCCAGCACAAAAGTGATGGACGGGCAGCCAAGCTTCTGTGAAATCTGTGGGATGACTGTGATGACATGGAGGGTAGCCCATTATCTTCGAAAAGTGACTTCAAAAAAGAAGGCTGTAGACTACAATTCTGCTACAGCTACACCATCTCCTCCAAAGAGAGCCATAAGGACATACTGATTAAAAAGATACCCCATGTATTTGCAGTTTCTGTCAACAACACAGTAACACTGTGTACCCATCCATGGGCCTGATAACATTTTAAACTTTCTGACTATGTGCAGTGAAGACACTGCATAAGCCCAGTCCTTTTACTGCATTAATCTGCCCCATGGAAGTGTTTGAGCAGCAAACATGCATGTGATTTTGGTGAGCTGGAGTATGGGTGCTTCAGCACACATTAAATTCAGAAGATCAGATACTTAATTTCAATAAAAAAGAATATTAAATAACAGAGCATCTGTCTCACAAGTTATGCATTCCCTTTAAAATTACTGTGCTTTGTAATGCTTTGCTTTAAGCAGTTCAGTTGTGTACTTAGCATCATTAGATGCTTTGGAGGGAGTAGAACTCCAGCCTCCAAGTCTGCCTGAGGCTGATTCCATCAAACGGCACTTCGAACCTCCAGGCAGAAGAAGTGACACCATTTTGTAGCCAGCACATTCCTTTGAAATACACAGGTCATCCTTCAATTGTCATGCGATGCTGTCCTTTGATTTATAGCAGAATCACATATACGCATCAGAAACAAAATTAGCAATAATTCTCAAAGGCAGATGATTACAAACTTGTAATTTTTTTTTTTTTTCTTTTGGGAAGGTGGTGTTGCAGGTTTAAGAGCCTGTTTTCAGCAAATAATAAATTGATCAAGGTACTTATGCATAATGGAACATAATTTTTCACCCATCATCCTTGACAGAAGAAGTTAACATTGTCTTTACTGAGTCAGATGTCACAAGCCTAAAGCAAGAGATTCTAATTTACGTTGGTACAATGATTCATTCACAAGACTCTACATTATAGTAATTCAGTGGGAAGAGACTGAGACAGGTCATGTCATTGATTTGTGTTTTTTAATGGAGAAGTAATAACTGTAGGTCAATATACTTCAGCAATGGATGAGCTGACTTCTTACTGAAAGAAACTACTTAGGAATAAGAACCTGAGGCTTGTACTTGTACTTGAGGCTCTGCAACCTATTTATTATTTCTACAGGAAAATACAGGCCTCTTGCAGTTGCATTAAATGTTCTGTATTGGATGATTTGTCAGCTGATGACAACTGCTTAGCACTTTTGGGATCATCAGATGTAATATATGTATTTCGTCATTGCACACAATCTGCATTGATAAGGAAATGGCGTTATTACAATGCATTTAGCATGTCCAATTTCAGGCAAACCAAATTATTTGGAGCATACTTGCTTCCACTTATAATGTAATTTTGCAGCTCCTCTGGGTATATACTGGAAAGTGTCATTAAGAGGAAAGGGAAGAAACTGTTCAGTTCTAACCAAATTCTCACATTTCAAACTGCCTGTTTCTGGAACACAGGGAAGGCTTGTGATAAGGGCTTTGCAAATCGAACCAAAGAAAACCTCACCTTGACAAGATTGCTTAAATAAATAATACACTGTAAATACATTTAGACATAACACTGCTTGGCATAAAAACATAGAAAACTGCAGCAAAGAACAGATACAAACAAAAACTATGAACTGATGTAAAACATAACAGAAATCATAAATGATATCTAAAATGAGGATTGCCAGAGATAAAAGTTAGATATATCAAAGCTTCTTTTCAATGTCGTATGGTACTTGGAATTAATAGTATCCCTTGTTGGTCTCTGAGAATCTGAAATACTGATGAAAACAATTGTGCTACAGGTCATATGGCAGTAGTGTAAATTCTGCAAATCCCGTGGCATAGTGACTGGATGATGTAACCAGAAGAAATTATGATGATTGTCAAAATGTCACAGTGGAGTTTAAAATTTATTGTCTGACAGTGGAGGTACATCAGACCTTGAAAAGAAGTAAAGATGTGTTTGGACAGATAGCTTAACAGCTCAGTTACCTAATATTTTCAATATTAAAAGGTTGTTGCAGTCTTTTCTAAGTGTATTCACATGGTGGCTGTGGTCAGCAAGGGACAAAAGCTTACCCCAAAAGGTCTATTCATCAAGTATCTCAAAAGTACTGAGACAGGGGATCATAATTGTTGTTTCTAACTTCCTGGCTGAACTCTTGAGATATGTGTCAGTCCGTCAAATGACTAAACTGCAGTTTGGTTCATGTTGTCAACATAACAATATCCAAAAGCACTAGGAATTTCTAAAGTCTCTTGGAACACAGAAAAATCCTATGTTGATATCTCCTTAACTCTGTTGTCAAACACTTCTATCTAGTGATTTTTCTGCCTGAGCTGAATGAAGTTCCCCTCCAAGGCTGACAAACAAGAGCACGACTGAGAATTGACCCTATGATCCATTAAACATGGAAAGGTCCATCATTCTGTCCTTTGTATTCACAGGTTTCTGAGCAGAGGTGATAGAAATGAAACCATACCTGGCTGTATTCTTCTTACTCACCAAGAACTTCAAAATAAAGCCTTTAAGAACCATAACTGACATTTTAAAAGTAATTTTTACTGTTACTGTCTTTGGCAACTAATTCTTCTTTTAAACAAACTGTACATGTCCATACCATACTTCTAAGGGTTCATGGTCAAAACATGATTGCAATGGAACTTTCAAGTGAGAGAGGAGGTTATATTTCTGCATTAGAAGGGGTAACCACTGAGGGGCTGAAAGGAGAATATTGATGCTTCTCATACACCCTGAAAACTCTTCACTGGTAGTATCAAGTCCATTTCTGTGTAGGGCTGCAAAAGAAGGATGTGTACCTTCCATCACTAGAAGATAGCAGCACTGTGAGTGTGTTCGGGGTTCTGCACTTCAGAAAAGTCTGGGATTCTTCTCGGCACAAACTTCTGATAAATCAAGGCTAAATAGTCATAAGAGCCTAGTGACTAGACTTCTGAAGAAAAGCACATGATATGATTAAACTACCAGAGGCTTGAATTGCTGTAAAAGGTAACTCATCAAAATTGTTCCTCTGTTTTCTTTACATTGCTAAAGATGTAGCTGTAATGATGAGGAAGAGAGATTCTAAAGGCTCACTTTTCTTCTGCATATTCCCCTTGCAGCTCTGAAAACTGGCAGTAAAATGCTCTCTGTTAACATCTCAGGTCTTCATCAGTTCCATTAATGAACAGAATGTCTACTTTGCAAATAATGGTCACTTAAGAATCAATTGCGCTTCATAGTGAAGCATTGTGCTGCTGCGAATTCTACCAGTCAAGAGATTTTGGGCAGCTCTAGCCTGAAAATCTGGATATCTTTGCAGGTCTTTCTTGACAGAAAGAAAGTGAAAGGTAGCCAGATCTTAAGAATTGTTTAAATGTCACATCTCTGTACAGGAAGTTAGAAGCCCAATGAAACTGGATATAGATCTGTCAAATTACCACAAGAAATAGCTTCTGTTAAGATTTATCTTTGCTGTTAAGACCCAGTTCAACTATAGACCACAATATTTCTTACCCACAAATTGATATAATGGGTTCAAGTTCAGCTAAATCTGTGTACTGATACATTGGAATACACCTTCTGAACAGTTTTAAGAATCTATTTTTTTGATTTCAGTAGAATTAAAGTCAGGTTATCATGTTTATTTTCTGTGTACGCTTTACCTTTATATCTGCCTGATAGGCAGATTTAAAAAAACTCTTCCAAAATACTTCACTGACAAAAGATGAATGCATAATAGTCTAGCAAATCAGTAAATGTTACAGTTTATGTCCTGTAATTACAACCCCCCATGTCTTCAGTTCAAAGAGTTTGTTTTAATACGTGAAGTTAACCCTTACTGAGAAGACCACGTAAAGACTGTTAGATTAGTGACCTAGCATACCTAACATCAATTAAAGGAACTTAGTGTTAATTCTAGTGAAACCACATTTTTAATGATGAAGGATATGATAACAAGCGCAGTGACAAACCTAGTTAAATGCTCAAGTAGTGACAATAACACAGAAAGCAAAAACTGGCAAAAGATGATAAGCAATGCTGTATAATGCAAACTAGATTCAACTGTATTGAAGATTTATGGCTTTCGTTAAATACTATTTCTCAAGGACAGAGGCACTCAGTCGCATGGTAACAGGGGAGCCAGTGACTTTCAGGACTTTTGTGGAGCATGATGACAAGTAGCACAGGCATGAGGAAAATACTTTATACTCAAACTTCAAACACCACTCTGAATGCAAAGCTATAAGAATTTTCTTCAAACATCTACCATATTTGGGCTAGCCAATTATCTAATAGATTCATAAGAATTGTCTAGCTATGGCTTACACATGCCTAGCTGAGATACCAAGTATCCCATGCCTCTCAGACTGGATAAGGAGTGTATCTGGGAATTTTTCAAGCCCATGAAAAAGATTTTGGCATGTCAAGCAAGCACAAAACTCTTTCAGAATGAATAAAAATGAAACTCATTCCAGAACAGACCAGTTCTGGAAATGCAGCTGTTTCTGAGAAGGTATAAAATCAGAAAGCCTGCATTACATGGGGAAGAAATGATGTGCAAGTAAGATGAACTTAATTTTAAAGTCTGGATGATCAAAGGTAAAAATGGTGTTGGTCCTCCAAGTTAGAGCTACAAATTTACCTTGAATAGATGTTCTAGGTAATTTACCTTCAGTAAATTCAGGTTACCGATTAGTTTAAATAGAGGAGTGGAGACCCAGCCTGTATTTCATCTTTCAGTCTCTGCAAAAGATGTTATTTCTTGGGTGAGTTATAATGATGTTTTAGTAAACATGAAGACCTAGGAACAAAATCTGCCTTTACTAACCATCGGCTTTGTTACTGTGCATCTTCATTGCACTGCAGCATGGGCAATTCCAACTACTTTTTTCTTTCTGGCAGTCAAAATTAATCTGACTGCTGTTGACAAACTGTGGTGATGGTTGTGAACTCTCGTTAACACCAACATTTGCTGAAGTTTAGTACTACCAGCTAAATCCTCTTGTCTGCATTATAGTTGGAATCTGTATACCTGTTCACATGGCAACAGGTCAGTTCACAAAAACTAATTATTTCAGATTCAGTGACTCTGAGATGTCAATAGTCAATAAAGGCTGCAGGTGATTTACTCCTTATCATATAGGTCAAAAATCAGGAGGAAAGATTAAAATGAATACATCAGCAACTGAATTGATAAGTTCTTCTGAAGTGTCACCCAGAAGCTACAAATAAATATGTGAAACGTTGATCTTGTTGTGACACTTTGCATTTTCTTCCTGTCCCAGAGGCATCACTGGAGTTGCAACAGCCTTCACACAAGTCAGTTGTCCAGTGGCTGCTGAGGCTCTGTCCAGGCTACCCAAATCTCCAATGGATTTTGTGGCAATAAGCTTGTCAACAAAATTAGCAGCTTAAGTGCCCACGTTTTCCAAACTGTTTAGCTTAAAATTATCAATTATCTCAGCTAACAGAAATAGAGTCTGCACTTAAAAAAGGAAGGAGGTTTTTTGGGGTGTTTTTTTCTTGTTGTTGTTGTGGTATTTTTTGTTTGTTTGGGGGTTTTTTTTGTGGCAGTTTAGATTAACAGGCCTTGTTTGAACACTGTGCTTTATGTCAAGATGCAGTGCTGGCTACAGCCATACCCATGATGCGCAAGGCCATAGCCTGGTATTTCCAGCTGGTGCTTCAGCCCAGAGTTGCAGAACTATAGCATATCCCAGGAGATGACAAGACATCCATAGCAGGAGAAGACCGACTTGTCTCCATCTGGCATTGTTCTGGATGTGCTCCCTTGCCTTGTGTCTGTTACAGGGTGGCAAGTACAGGTCTGGCTAATGTGCTACAAACTGCAGTACTCTGTGACACCTGCTGAACAGCTTTTTCAAGCCTGTTTTCTTTAGGTTCTTAGTTAAATATAAAACTATTCCTCCTTTGTCTCAGTCCCTTGGAGCAAGTGTTTAATGCTTTAGCCAGACACAAGGCATGGCTTTACGAATTACACAGTACTATCACATTTATTTTCCCTTGCTGAGCTGCACACAGGGAACTCCTGCAGGCACTCATTCTGCAGGGACCAGCAGCAAGATGGAGGTGACTGCAGCATTGGTTGAACTTCCTGAAACAGGGAAGGACCCTCACCTCATGCTCTGGAGCTGCCTTGGAGCCGCAGCCCTCGTCCTGCTCCAGTCACTGGCCTCTCTGACTGCCAAGCCTGGCCTGGAACTCATTTCACGGTCACCTTGCATATAGGATTGCACACTGGGTCCCCTGCATATAGGAAAGGTCAACGTGATCATTGTATGGGAAGAGGTGCTGAACTGCATCCCAGCGGAAAAGATTTTAAGGAGAAAGAAAGTCTTTTTTTCCTGACACACCTTCCACTCTCAGCAGGTGTGAGTCTATTGAGTCTTTCTAAGCAAGTCAGCTGTCCTAGCTCATCATCTTTTCCCTTCTCCTGCCTGGATAATACTCACAAAGACCGTGATATGCAACTCATCATTCCACTGGAAAACACACTCAGATGGCTGTGGTTCCTGTTGTGTTTCTTTATCAATGACTTCAATGAGTGTTCATCGCCTATACATGTGAGTTGTCTTTTCAAGTTAATTGCAGTCACTGAAAACACACACACATACACACACATACACAAGTAGAAGATTGAAAAAAAATATTTTTTTCAACTACTGGCCAAAGAATTATGTAAATGCTGTGGCTGGCACATGTTGCTCTAAGCTGAAAAAAAACCACACTGTTTTACTGTAGCAGAGGAAAAAGGCCAGTAATTACACTCCCCAAATGAAGTGCTGTCTGCCCAAGTTACAACTTTGCAGCTCTTCCAAAATCTTCAGATTCAAATTTCCAGATGCAATTGACCTTTTGACACTCCAAGCCTGCGTTTCAGAATGCCTGAACTGCTGGAAAATAATTGTTCTGCTTCTAAACTGTCTCATTCCTGAACTGGCTGTGAACAAAAACCACTCTAATAAAACCCCTGTGCTTCTAGTATTTGGTATCATCACATAGTTCAAATGAGAAAGCAACCAGAGGATGGATATTAAAGAGCTACTACTTTGCATGGAGATATTGAGAAGTACTCTGAGATCAGATTCTATCAGTTCCATGTTCCACTATGAGAAAAATAGACCTGATTGACTATCTTTCTTGTTGCTTTCCTACCAGTAAGTTTTAAGGATCTCTTAAAAGACTGATTTTTCAAGCCTAGTGATCAGAAAGTCAAGCATCACTTTCCATAGCAAATAAGTAGAAAACTGATGGATTGCCATCTCTGATGTTCCGGTAAATATTCTTTGGAAAACTTTGTCCATTTTTTCCCCAGTCTCTCAAAAGTTTTTGTAAAAGAGGTACTTGAAGAGACAGATCTGTTGGAGCTGTTCCTTAAAAAAGCATTGCATATTGAAATTTGATTTTACAAATGGCATTAATGGATGCTTTTAATATTTCAGTCTGGATGAGCAAAATGAACTTCTGCAAAATGATTACAAGAATACGCTGAAGTTACTTTTGTCATTTATAGACTCATAGAAGAGTTTTGTTGATACATTCCTTTTGCTTTGTTTTTGCTTTTAATTTACACGTATTTAGGATCACTGCACTACCACAATGACACTATGAGACAATTCTAGAACTTCCAACTCCTATTACTGATAAGCTTCCAAGTTTCTTGACACTTCTGACACTTTGCTGGTCAGAAATGTGTAAAATTTCTTGCTTCTCTTCTTATTCCATCTACTTTTGCGTATTATGTCAAAAGGCTCTGGAAACTACAATGTCTTCTCTTGGGCCTGAAATGGTATTTTTGGAGAGCTGCTGCTGGAGGAAAGGTTGAGAAGGAGGAAAGAGGGAAGAGAGAGGGGAGAAATTAAACATATTTTTGTCCTTACTGGAATTCATAATGATTTTACAAGGATAATTTTGCTTTCATTTATTAAGCACTTTTATACAGTTGACACAGACTCACCTACAGCAAATGGATATATCCCTTTTTTTTATCATAAGCATACAATTTTAAGTGACCAAATAAATGGAAGGGCAGGGACAAGAATTAATCAAAGCTGTAAAAATGAAAAGAGCATGTGTATGATGCATTTTTGTTCATTTTTAGGTAGTTACTTTTTGATATGGTTATAATAATTCTAAATTGTCCCAGAAAATTCAATTACTTCTACCAAAGATCATGAAAATTCGTTACTAGTATCATGTACCAAGAGTCTGAAGAATTGTTTTTCTGTTGCTCTTAAATATGTTTGAAATTATTTAACTTTGTAATTGTAATGCTTGATCTCAGATTGTTGAAGAAGGCAATATATGGCTAACTGAAATTAAGGGATTGGAGGACACTGATTCTTTAAATTAATGGACTTGAGACTCTACTAGTAGTTTGTAAGGCTACATGTAGAAAAACTGTTGACTGTACAGTCCCATTTAACATTATAGTTACTACTGTTCATAGAAAAAAATACTATGATATATACAGCCTTTTTTCAATGATGCTGAAACAAGAAAAAGAAGAGAAAGATCACTTGCTGATAAAAACATGGGTCCCATTTACTGAAACTTTGGGAAAACACTGTCCTATATCTTTTATTACCATCACTTAATCTTTACTGGATTGGATATAAGAGACTTTTTTTAAAGGTACAGATGCTTCTGTCAACCATCCTGGAATCTTTCATAATCTTTTTCTCTGATCTTCCATCCTTTTTCAGTTACATTGTAAAAATAAAGGAATAAGCTACCATATCAGTTTTAAAGGATGGCAAATATCCATTTCTACCAGTTGTAAACTGAAGTTAGCTCAGTAAAAACCTTTATTTATTCCCATATGCTAGGTCAGAAATAAAATTTTTTTTTTTATGCAATTATTTTACCATCTAAAGCTAAGTTGAACCTACATGTTATTAAAAGTTTTACATTTCAATATGATTCTTTTCATTGTTTTCACTCATCAAAATGTATCTTTAATAAACTTCTGTATCATACAGAACTTTGTCACATAGGTCTAAACTGTTTACATACAAAACATCTTCAGTAGCAAACATAATGGTGAAGAATGACTTCAGGTTGAATATATCAACATTTTACTATAAAGAAAGACACTCACAGGGCTCCACAATTCCACTTTCCTAACCACAGGAGCAGAGAACCTGACTCTCCCAAGATGTTGACAGAGAACAAAGCACATGGACAGCAGTATGAGTGGCAATAACTTAATTGTCAGCTCATTCCAGTCACTGTCAATGGAATGCTGAACATGATAAAGCATTAGCAATTTTCATCTGCTAGCATATCTAGCATTTCATTCATAATCTCTGTTTGGGGAGAAAAAATGCACTGGAAATTTTCTAGCATTTGCTATTTGGCTTGCTACACATGCAAATATCTGATTTACACTCTGCCTGCAAACAGAAATGGTCATTTAAGTGTATGTCTCATCAGTTTGCAAATGTGACCCTTAGCTATGAATTTACTTGCAGATTAATACCACACTGATGTAATGGAAAATGTTCATGCAGCCCAAAGCTTAACTTCTCAGACTAGGACATTACAACAGCCATTTGTGTTTGAAAGGTAGTCTTTGCAACCAAAACAGACAAGTGGTTTTCCCTTTCATACTTAACATATTAAGAAGTGACAAGATTTATGTAACATTAGGTATTTATAAATTAAGAGTAACAAAAATCAGATTGGCCATGGATATGAAATTAATCTTTATTTATACTTTTTAAAAGAAACAGTTCATATCTTACTTTCATTGGGACCACAGGTTTGTTATGCTCTTGGTTAGAATATGACAAAGAGAGTGGCAGTGGAAAAAAAATCTGTCAGTAGCAGTTCCTCTTTGATGCTTATTTTGGAATCTATCTACAGTAAGGCAAGAAGAAAAAAGTTTTGGTTTGTTTTTTTTTTTTTAAGAGGCTGCTAAATGTCCCTCTGGAGATTCTCATTCTGCAGCAGTGTTCATGCAAGGAGTTGGGAAATTACTTCAAGAATAAGATTTTTGTGAATAATCACTTAATAGCATGTTCCCCATATTCTACATGACTAAACTGATCTAGCTACATTAATGCCAACCTAAGGTTCTTCAGAATTAAGAAGCTTTTGAGCAATGCCCAAAACCACATTTTGCATAATACAAGTGTTCATAATAGTACTGCAAAAGTAGTTCCTTAGTTGCAAGGCAGCTGCAATTGAGAGTAGACTCCACCTAAAAAGCCTGTTAAATAAATAAAATGTGCAAGTAGGATAACAAATTAGATTTTTCACCCAGGGATAAAACTTCTATTCAGTTATTTCTGGATGTTTTACATCAGCGTTGATGGATGCTCAAGGATAGACTGCACAGAATATTCTGATTTCAATAGCAAAATCATATAGTTCACTTATTATCAAAGCTATGCAACAAAGAACTTACGGATGTCCTCCCAGTAAAAAGGAACAACTCTGATGTGAACAACAAGATGTTGGCTGAAATTTTCCACAAATGCTGATATCAGAAGGTGCTTTAACATCTGATTGTGCACAGCACTGACAATACCAAGAGCTTCTTTTTTCAAGATATTATCCACCTACTCAACTGCTACCCCTCCCCTGGAATATTTACTAAATTTGTTAAATAAATCTACTATAAAGTATGAATTATCCTTGTTTCCCTTAGAGTATTTACCTTTAAGTCTTAATTCATTAGATTTTTTTTTTAAATACTAGCCTCTTTTGTACAGCAATCCTTTTTAAAATACTACTTGAAACAGAAGATAATTGGAAACAGATCAGGAAGGAAAAGTAACACAAAGACTGCCAAATATTATTTCTATTATGTGCTACTAGGATCTCAGTTAAGACTCAGTGCAGAACATTAGCAACTGGAAAGCTAAACTTCTGAGATTAACTTCACCATTGCAGTAGCTGCGTGTATGTTACCATGGAAGCATATTTGAGAGGGAAAACGCAGCTGCAGAGAGGGAATTAACTCCTCAGTATAGCTGAAAATAACTTTTACAATGCTGATCTTCTTCTATGAAACTCTTTGCAAGACTATAAATCCAGACCAATAACCATTTTGTGATTAGCCCCAGTAGTGAGGGCAATAATCCGCCAGCTGTCTATAGAATTGAGCTCATTCTATAAAATGGATCCCAGACAAAAGGCTCACATTTAGGCCAGATAGGAAAAACCACTCTAGAAGAAAAGTGCAATGCCAAATCATATAGAGAAAACAGCAGGAAATGACAATTTAATTGGCAAAGTGTTCAGGGAAGGTGTGGGTGGACAACATATGCACAAGAGAAGAGTAAAAGGTGCTTTTGTCATTTGATTCTGTCTCCTCATGACTTCAGTTGGCTTTGATCTTGGAATATTTCATATCTATAGTTCAGTATATTTCAGTGGTGTCTTAATGTTCTGGGGATCTAATATTCGAGATAAATTAAAGTTAACTTGAAAATAAAGAATATCATATAGTCAAGGTGCAGAAGTATATTTGGCATATTTTCTTCAAAAATACAGTAAGAGTTAGGCTTCTAGGTGCTTTGAGATAACTCCACTGGGGTTACTGGGGAACTCTGAAAATATTTAAGACACACTTAAATTATTACTCCATAAAAATGTTGCTGAAAAAGGCAGAGTTCATTCATGCTAATGTACCACATTTCTCATGTGTCATTTACAAAATTTACTCAATATTCATTTATCTTTGGGAGGTGCTGAGTATATTTGCTTTAGCATTACTATTTTAGCTGGTAATCCTGACTACTGCTAATCTCTCATCATATAATTCATTATCTGAGCACTTAATCGTGGGGCTTGAAAATGACCCTTACTCATTGGAAACTGTTTACTCTTAAAAAGTGTTATCCAATACAGTCCTGTTGTTTGGAAGGTGCAAAGGAAGTCCATCTGTGATTCACTATGTGTTTTAACCTACAGAATGTGTTGGACATGTTTTAAGTCTATTTACTGTTTCAGTGCTGATTTAGTTTCTTGTATTCTCTCTTGTCCCAAGTTTCTGGCTGATGAGTGCATTCCCTTTGACTTCAGTGAGATGAATGTGACAATGGTATGTCAGGGCTGAAATTGAACTAAAGGATGAAGAATTTATGGGAAAGGACAGAAGTGCAATTTCCATGAAATAATCCAGACTGTATATAGTATTAGCCTATGCTAATGGAGACAGCTACATTCCCCAGTAAATCCATTCACACATCCTATATAAAAAAAAAACCAACCTTTTTTTCTTCTCCTGTCTATAACTTATATTACAATGTGTTTGCTTGCCTGATCTGAAAACAAGACAGAGCTTAAGTCGTTACAAAGAATTGTTTAATAACCGTAACAGCTTCATCAAGAGTAACCAAGCTAGGCAGCCTATTGGCAAAGAGAAACTAATCACCAGCCAAAACTTCAAAGACCTAAACCAAGGAATTAAAAAAAAAAAAGAAGACAAATTTCTCTCCCTACCTATAATAAATATGAGAGTGAATAGCTGACAAAGTTTTGAGATGTTTGGTAACTCAAATATTGGCATATCTTTCTACCTTAATTATTCTCTCTGTTATGATGTTTCATTCCATTCATTCCAAGTCTATCACTAAAGCTGAATTGAGGGTCCTTGTGGCTCACAACATCATAGAATCATAGAATCATAGAATCATAGAATCATAGAATCATAGAATCATAGAATCGATTGGGTTGGAAAAGACCTCCGAGATCATCGAGTCCAACCCTTGGTCCAAATCCAGTCCATTTACTAGATCATGGCACTCAGTGCCACGTCCAATCTGCGTTTAAAAATCTCCAGGGATGGTGAGTCCACCACCTCTCTGGGCAGCCCATTCCAATGCCTGATTACTCTCTCTGTAAAGAATTTTCTCCTGATATCCAACTTAAATTTCCCCTGGCGGAGCTTAAGCCCGTGCCCCCTTGTCCTATTGCTGAGTGCCTGAGAGAAGAGACCAACCCCCACCTGGCTAGAACTTCCCTTCAGGTAGTTATAGACGGTGATGAGGTCACCTCTGAGCCTCCTCTTCTCCAGGCTAAACAACCCCAGCTCCCTCAGCCTCTCCCCATAGGACTTATGCTCCAGTCCCTTCACCAGCCTTGTTGCTCTTCTCTGGACCCGCTCCAGCACCTCAATATCCTTTCTGAACTGAGAGGCCCAGAACTGAACACAATACTCAAGGTGTGGCCTCACCAATGCAGAGTACAGGGGAAGGATCACTTCCCCGGTCCTGCTGGCCATGCTATTTTTGATACAGGACAAGATCCCATTGGCCTTCTTGGCCACCTGGGCACACTGTTGGCTCATGTTGAGCTTCCTGTCAATTAGTACCCCCAGCTCCCTCTCTGCCTGGCTGCTTTCCAACCACTCTGTGCCCAGCCCGTAGCGCTGCATGGGGTTGTTGTGGCCAAAGTGCAGGACCCGGCACTTGGCTTTATTGAACTTCATCCCATTGGAATCAGCCCATCTCTCAAGTCTATCCAAGTCTATCTTCTCCCTAGGAATAGAAAATGAACTTTTTAGCTGGGGGCTGATGCTGGCATAGCTTAACTAAATCTCAGGTCACAAACCGAGTACTGGAGGTTGTCTAGATCAACCTCCTGCTCAAAGTCAGGGCTACTGCTGAGTCTGGATCATCTGTGGCTATGTCTAGCCGGGTCTTCCAGACATCAAACAAATGAGATGCTTCGGTGAATGGCCCATACAAGGATCAAATCCACAATCTTGGTGTTTTTAGCACCATGCTTTAACCAACCCAGCTAATCTCAGGGTGTGAACCCCTGAAGGAACAATTTGTGACTGCTACTTCCTAATGTATCATTTGGCGCTGCCAGGAGGCATTTGGCCCCATAACCTTGGTCCAGCTCTTTAAATAGCTATATGTGACAGTTCCCTCTCAACAAATTTAACCAGTTCAGCACCCTCCACCTGTCACTACAGGGCACCTGCCCACAGCCTCTGTCCATCATACTTGTTCTCTGCAGGACCTTTTCTGGTTTCTCCACATCCCTTTCCAACAGGGAGGCACAGGACTGGTTACAGTACACCAGGGCAGTCTCACCAGTGCTAAGCAGAGTGGGAATAAAAGCTTTCCTAAGCCTGCTGGTCATCTTTCTCTTAATAGAGCCTGGTCTTGGTTTGCACAATACATATGCAATGAGTGCCTAATGTAACAAATAGTAGACTGCATAGATTCAGAAGAAATTTGATATAGTTAACAAGAAAAGACCTCTAAGCAGCTGAGTGAACAACAACTGGGTTAACAGTCTGAGGACAAGAGATGGGTTGGCAGGAGTTTCAGCTAGATGAAATAAGAGTGGCATCTGTGCTTAGAAGGCTACAGAGGTAGGGAAGGTATGAAACAGAAGTGAAGAGACTAAGAAATTCACTGAGATAGGTTATTAGTGCTCTTTTGATCAAAATTTGCACAAGGCAACTATTTAATTTCAATAACTCCTGTTCAAATCATGAAAGTGTAAGCAAAAAACCTGGATTAGCCAAAACATTCTTATATTGACAAGTCAGTACAGGAGGTTCAGCTCTTTTTTACCTGAAGAAAAATTGCTAGAATAAATGTGTTTAATATTTTGCCATTCTGTAAGGCCACCAACTACATGATAAGCTGGTTTTAAGTAGGGCTCCATTTTGATGCCTTCTATTCTTACATTCTCCTGTGAAGTGGTTTGAAATAAGGACAAAAAGAGACCACTCACCAATTACCATCAGGGGTAAAACAGACTCAACTTGGGGAAATTAACTTAATTTATTACCAATTAAATCAGAGTAGGGCAGTGAGGAATAAAAACTAAATTTTAAAACATCTTCCCCCTCAAACCCTCTTTGCTTCCTGAACTCAACTGCACTCATGATTTTCTTTATCTTCTTCTCCCCAGCAGCACAGAGGGATGTGGAATGGTGGCTGTGGTCAGTTCATCACATGTTGCCACTGCTGCTCCTTCCTCCTGAGAGGGGGGACTCCTCACAGTCTTCCCTTGCTCCAGCCTTGGGTCCTCCAGGTGGATATCCACTCCACTGTGGACCTCCATGGACTGCAGGGGAACCGCCTGCCTCACCATGGTCTTCATCACAGGCTGTAGGGGAATCTCTGCTCTGGTGCCTGAAGCAACTCCTCCCCCTCCTTCTTCACTGATATGGCTGTCTGCAGAGTTATTTCTTTCACATTTTCTCATTCCTTTCTCTGGCTGCCTCTATTGTGTTTTATTTTTCTTCTTAAATATGTTATCCCAGAGGTGCTACAATGGTTGATGATGGGCTTGGTGTTGGTTAGTGATACATCCATCTTGGAGCCAGCTGGCATTGGTTCTATTGGACATGGGGTAAGCTTCTGGCAGCTTCTCACAGAAGTTACCTCTGTAGTCTCTCCATCCCCCCCACTATCAAAATTTTGCCATGCATTCCAATACAATGTAAAAATAACAAAATATATAAAAGATATCTGTTCCCCATTTCTTTTTTCTCTTTTTTATTTCTACCTAGCCAAAGATGAAATGAGCAAGTGCACAGGCTAATATAAGTCCGGAAAAGCAGAAGGAGACAAGTTTGAACCCTTGAAGTGTGGATGGGGGATGATTTGTTATCTGTAGTTCCTGTTTAGTGTTATGCCTAGTGTTTGTGTTAGGCAGAAATTGCACTCAAGTTAGTGGGAGACACAGGTATGGGTAATATTTGTGTTTTCTGTTTAGCTGCACTGAAGGGTCAAGGGTTCTTCTATCAGAAAAGTGTAGCAGATGGTTTCTGCATTATATTTCCCCATGCACCTATACTCTCTTAACAGATCCATATTTACAGAACTAATTATCCCATAGGAGTAAAATATTTGAATAAGCAGTCCTTGACACTGTGAGTAACCTGAATGCTGGAACCAGCAAGGGAGTTGCTAACACAAACTGTTTGCATTTTTGCTTTGGTTTTTTTTGTTGTTACTGTACTAGTTTTTTTCAGCCATCTAAAGCCTTCTGAATATTAATCAAGTGCTTTTGCTTGGCAATGCTGTCTGTTGAGCTGGGTATACAGAGCATGATTAATCTTTATTCACATTTAGTCAAGAGCTGCAGCTAATAGTGGCTGTGGCTATAAATTCATGTTTATAAAACATGAACCAAATAGCTAGAATTTTCTGTGAAGTGTAGCGCTTTGGAGCTAAAGAGTTATCTGATATTGACAATAGCTGAAGTCACTTAGGTAGAGGTGGTTTTATTTTGCTTCCTCTTACTGAGATATTTTTTGTTTGGTACTATCTAAATCTTTTTGCCTCTGTATGCAAAATGCTATCCAAATAAATAAAAGGTAGTTGAAAATTTATGTGTAGAGACTAAGACAAGGTAACAAATAAACACTTTGAAAAAAATTTCTCAGGAGAAGTGAGACAATAGCAGACAAGGCAACAGCTTCATCCCCACTTGTGTATGTAATAGCCATTTTTTCCAAAGAGAATTATGAGGCAGAATTTGAGTGAGGCCAGTGAGATGGTATTAGAGTCTTAGAGAGTTCCTTCCCCTCCATGGTGCCAGTGCAGAGTACCAACAGATAGAAGAATGAAAAAGAAGCAAATTCAGGGACAAAAACCTTCCTGGTGGAACAGAAGACTTGGGTGATTTTTAATATTTTTCTGTATAACACCGTATCCACTTAAGTTGGCCTATGTCTTTGAGCTGTTATATAAGATATAACAGAGAGTTTATCTGAGTCAGATCATATAAAGTTCAATAGTTCTTTTTTAATAGAAGAACAACACAAGTGAATAGAAATGTATCATTAAGGCAAATGAAAGAAGAGCAAGACTAACAGTGAATACACAGGACAGGAGCAGCATGTGGGTGTCATATAAATGGTACAGACTGAGTATGCATTGCAATGAGTTGTAATTCAGCAGAAGCTTTCTGCAAGTGAAACAGCAGTCAGTCCTTTACAGTTTCATATTCTCCTCTTTTCCAGTTACTAATATGGATGGTAGTGTTCCAGGGTAGGAGCTAATCTGTACTTTCACAAGTATTACATTCTGCATGCAAAGGCAAGGAAATACTTGTCTGAGCATCGCTGAGAAATCACAAACTGTATCTAATACTGTTAGTGCTGTATAGAGTCCAAAGCGATTTTGTATTTCCAGTTTTTACGAGTTTGTGCTAACTGAATTAATTTGAAAGGGAAATTCCTTTTTATCTTGATACAGCTTCCTGAAGAGGCACTGGGCAAAGAAGTAAAGCCCATTAAAAATCATTAAAATGAACAGACTTGATGAGGAACATATTGCTTCTGTGAGCTGATGAGAATTAACTGTGTGGGAAGAAGTCTGTGGTAAAGCAGTAAATAATGTGTTCTTAAATGAGAAAGCAGGAGTTTACCTAGTGGAACAGGTGATCAACAAAAATTGGTTATTAATCTTTGAAACTCTTCTCACTTGGAGAACAATTTTCCATATGTGAAAATGCTTCTCTACAGAACCCATCAAGGTAGAAGTTAAATGCTTCACTCCTCACTATTGGATGGAACACTGCAAGTTTCTGTCCTGGTATCAACTGGGGTAGAGTTAATTTTCTTCTTAGTAGCTGGTACAGTGCTGTGGTTTGGACTTAGGATGACAATAGTGTAGATAACACACTGATGTTTTGGCTGTTGCTAAGTAGAGCTTACCCTAAGTCATGGACTTTTCAGTTTCCCATGCTCTGCTGCCAAGGAGCTGCACAAGAAACTGGGAGGGAGCATGGCCAGGGCAGCTGACCTGAACCGGCCAAAGGGCTATCCCTTTCCACAGAATGTCATGCTCAGTATATAAACTGGAGCAGTTTATATACCAATTGATGCTCAGGGGCAGCAGCGATGAGCAGTTGTGAATTGCTCTTGGGCTTTATTTCTCTCTCCTTTTTATTAAAATTATTATTATCATGTATAGCAGTAATAGTATTTTATTTTAATTATTAAACTATTCTTATCTCAGCCCATGAAGTTTACCTTTTCTTTCATATTCTACTCCCCACTGGGGGTGGAGGTGGTGTGTGGGTGTGAGGGTGCGTGGTGCTTACTTGCTAGCTGGGGTTAAACCACAGCAGTTTCTCACTTTGCTTCCTCACTGAGGGCTCAGTCTGGGAGAGAATTCACTGGGAAGGAGTATACTTGGGAAAAGCAAATCCATTCTGTAATGGATTCTGCCTTTTTCTTATTTATCACAGTGCTCTAATAAGAAAAACCCTCAGGTTGTATCTGCTTGGGAAGGAAGGTCAGATTAGTTCAAGACCTGAGATAAGATCACGGCTAGTTCTTGTTGCTTTCTCTGCTGCCTGTCAGTGTTCCTTCCCTGTGCTTTCTTGCAGGAATGTCTGTGCCCTGCCATTGCATTGATGACCCTGACTTTATCTTGCCCTCCTTGTTTCCTATCTTGAGAACTCTCTCATGGCTGCAGCTTCACCTGGCGATTGCCGGGCTGCAACCAACCCTGGGCCCCAGCGGTGGTATCAGCCCTCCTTAACCTTGGCTCACTGGGGCATGGAGGGGCTGTGCCTCCTGGGAATGGACAGAGGAGCATTAGGCCATAGGATTGAAACTTCCCTATATCCCAGTGAGCATTTTTCATTCCTGCCCCTCCAAAAAGTGATATACAAAGAGTGTGTAACGGTGACACATTGCATTACTTACCTTTGAGTATTAAAACCATGTTTCCTTTTTTTTTTTTCAAGCCTGACAGAATTGAAGAAGCATTTGGATGATATTCTCAGGCACATGGTGTGACTCTTCAGAATGGTCCTGTGCAGGGCCAGGAGCTGGACTTGATGATCCTTGTGGGTCCCTTCCAACTTAGCATATTTTGTGATTCTGTGATCTTACTACACCAAATAAGACTTCTGGCAGATTTGAAAGTAGCCTGTGTTTCCTGGTATTATGAAAGAGTTTCAGAGGCTCTCAAACAGGAATGGACAGAGTGCTTATTCTCACCGATGGAAAAAAATATGAAGTATGAGAATTGGGTCTACATCCCCAAAGGAGTGTGCATGAAGTAATCTGTACAAACATCTTGCAAGCAGAGTTTATGATGTATCATCTACTGTGCACAGCAAAAATAACTACTTTTATTTAAGTTTCTTTTCACAATATAGCTGTAATAATGCTCCAGTGTATATTCTGAAAGAAACAGGCTGAGAAATTTCTTTTTCAGAGGGGAGATTCATGTGCTACTTTATTTTGAATATCTAATAAAAATAGTCTCCTCCCACCTTATTCCATTTTAATCTCTTAAATAATTTGAGTGGTTTTAATTCTACCACTGACTTTCCAGCCAAGTTTCATAATAAAATTCAAGTCAGAATGAAATAGTTCTCCAGATAAGTAGTAGGCATTGAAAACAAGTCTGCTTCGTTGCACCAGTACTGCATTATGTCATAGGTATAACTACTACGTTTAGATGTTCTTCTGTAAGATAAGAAGTCTAAAGGGAGTAATGTAATTTCCATTACTAATGATTTTCAACTGTCTGCAGAACTCTATCCAGTTTTTCAGCTGTCTCAATAATACAGAAACTATCAACAGAGCTACCTCAGTGAAGATAAAACATGACAAAGCTATACTGAACAGAAGTTAGTCAGATTTGTAGAAACTGTGCACATGTTCTTGGAAGTTTCTGCATAATTAACACTTACTGTCTGTCATTCTTTAGCATACAATTTACATCACTAAAGTACAAACAAATTATTTTTTGTTAATATTCATAATGCACTGTTTTCAGCTGCTGTATACAAAAGAACACTTACAAACACATTAGCCTTCTTCAGCTTTTTAGAAAGTGTCCTTAACTCTTCAAGTAGTAAACAAGATTATTTTGTTTACACTCCAGTGGATGAGTTATTGCTTTGTGATGGCTGGCCAATGTACAGGGGATAAAAAAATGTAATAGCTCCTCTTCAGCTCATTGGTGTAAATGTTGAGTGCATTGCTATAGCAACAACCCAAAATTAAGAATCCACTAGTTCCCCGCATCTCTTAAATTACTCAGTGTTTTGGAGAGGAAGGAGATGAATTTCATTGTTTTTGTTCAGCAGCAGGCTATTAGCCCCCTTCATATTGTCCAAGATGGGCTTAGGCATGTTGGAGCTACCAGATTTCAAACTATGACATCTAAAAAAGCAATTCAGAACCCTGTGGTGGCTGGGCCACCACTTTATCCCAGAGAAACCTAAGGCCTGTTAAAGCGTCTATTTTCTAAATGCCTGAATAGATGGAGATTTGCAGTCCCAGGGGAAAGGATGTAGCTTCCCCTTTGGCACTGCCCTGGATGATGGGGCAGCTCTGAGACACGGACTTATTTATATGCAACAGCATTGATGCAAATCCACTTTTTTCTCAACCTAGCACAGTGGCCCCTCCTGCTTTTGAGGTTGCTCCAGAAGCCTTTGTGCAGAAATGCTGTGCTGTGCAGAGTTAACCACCATGCTGTAGAGAGTTCATATGCTTGGTTCACTGGAAAAATTAAATGTCTGAGGTGGTTTTGACTATACCAATTTTCTCAGTCTAGCATAATCTCTTAGTGTGATATTTGCAGATCTCCATCAAAATGAGAAGCAATTGGAAAACACAAACATCTGCTGATTAATCAATCAGATCTTTTTCCTCACTTTTTTTTTAAAAATGCCCATCAGCAAAATATTTTTAAGAAGGCATCTAATTTAGAAAGGAGAAATAGGGGGATTAAGATTGTTAATCTTGAAAGAAATGACACCACTCTAGCTCAGAACTAATATTTAAAATCAGGACTTCTGATTGACTTGTGTCATACCTCTGCTCTTTGTATCAGGAACACAGTAGTCAGGTTCTTGAATGAATTTTGACTTTGCAGATGCCTGTCAGTTGAAGTTACCCTCTTCCACTATCCACAACTTCAAGGTGAAACCTAAATCAATACAGGTAATAGCTGGACCAGAATTTTCTACCGCTTTCCATCCTCATTAAAGAAAAGAGGACCTAAAACTCCATACAAAAGTTTTTTAAAAAGCACTTGATGAATTGAATTTAAACCCAGGCATCAGGTTTTGAAAGAAGTATATTCTTCCAGTTTCGATTTAGAATAGAAGCACTGACTCCAAAAGCACAACAACAGCAGGAGAGTAGAAATCTGTATCTGACTAAGCTTTGGAGAGTAGCAGACTGCTAAGTACAAGACTATTAAGAGTTAAACTAACTTGCAAGCATGTGTAGTGTCTGCAGTTGACTTGCAAGAAGCAAGATTTTCAATTTCAAAATATGAGGCTCTGTACTTCAGGGGACACCAGGGTTTCTGTTCTGTTAGTTGCTAAATGATAGATCAAATGAGCTATGTTAGATCTGAGGTTTCTGCACTTTCTTTTGCACTCCTCTGAAATAGTAGCAGTTCTCCCACTGGTAGAGGTGTTGGTACTTTAGCCTGTGTCAGGATTCTTCCATCAGCAGAGAAGTAAGAAATATCAGCTTGTTCAGTGTTGCTGTGATAATAAGGTCAAAGAAGAGCAGCTTAATCAGAAAATGCCTCATTTGATTTGTGTCAGTGTGCATGGGAAAAATAAGTAGTTTATTTAAGCCATTCAAAATGTCTAAAACATGCCATTCTGGAACAAAACCAAATGAAGGGATCTAATCTTGAAGTGCTTATTTGTAGAGTATCCTTCATACCTATTCTGTAGGCCAGCCAGTAGGTTCCTACTGAATTCATAAAAACCTCAGTCTCTAAATCCCTGTTACCTGCCTACACTCATTACCTGGTGCAATCCATGAGGAAAGTTAGATGCTTCTGGAAAATCTTGCAGAACAAGCAGTAAATCAAATGGCTTTTAATGAATGATAAAATATCACCAAATAAATCTATTAAATATAGTCATGAAAACAAAGCTGAAACAGATACTAAGAAAATAAAAATTGTTTTCTATGCAGAATGCTCTTGCCCTCTTTCACACCATAAATATTCTAGAATTATATTCTTTCTCACTTCTCAACATGTTCACCAGGTACATCTGTTTGATACCAGATACTTTATCCTTTCATTGAAGCTCCAGTTTAAAACACAAGTAGAAACAACACTTTAGAATTAATTGAATTAGTAGTTTATGTACTTTAAAGTGTTCAAAGTGCTGAGATTAACAAGGGCTGTGAATACATGAGTGGGAAAAAGGATGCTTCCTGTTGTCCTCATCAGCCAACTCACCATATTTTAGAAAGAGTTTTGCTTGCTCAGATTTTAATCCATGATAAAAGCAGTTCTGAAAATTAATAGCTCCACTTCTGGAGTAACTGACATAAGGACATGTTTGTTACTTTCTCTGATGTTCTTAACTCATGTTAACCACTTGACATTTATTTAACTCTCCCTTTTTTCACTGGAATACTGCAGTTTCACTCTAGATTCAGAAGGCATCAAAATATACTCAGTATATGAACTTGGTAGGGAAGTAGCATTGCTAATAGACAGATTAATTACTCTGGAAAATAAGAAAATGTTAGTGGAGAAAGAACTAAGCAGCTGGAGAGTGGCAAAAGAAGGAATTCAAGAAGTCGTAGATGAGTTACTAGGCCTTTTAACTTCAGGTCAGTGATCACAGTTCAGGCTAGCTCTGTATTGATAAGAAAGTAATTACTCTTTGACACATCTGAGGGTTCTGTGGCAATATGAATTAAAGACATTGGCCAAAAGTTAAGGAAAAACTCTACATGCTACAAACCTCCAATACAATAAAAAGCTGAGAATACCTATTAAAATGTGCAAAATTGATTTTATGGAGCGAAAATAACAAATCTGGTGCATGTCCTGGTCCTGTCAGGAACCCAGGTGTTTCTCTCACTGTCTGACATAATAAACTGTGTAGATCAAGTGTTTTACCTTCCCTCATTTCCCCTTAATTCCTGTGACAGAGACCCTACCCAGAACTTCACAATCAACAGTTTCATTGGGTCCAGTTACTTGCCAGATTAGAACTGCCCATTTGGCTTAGCACTTTTAATCACTGGCTCACTACTGTAGAGCCACACAAACATGAGAGCTGAATATGCCTTCTGTACATCCCACTCCTTGGTTTCTTCCCCTTAGTCTTCAACATTTTTCTTCCAACAGAGGCTTTCCACCAGACTGATTATTAGCGTAGAGTCTGGAGGGGATTTATATGTCCTATGTGCTTTACCTAAACATGTCTCTTTCCCTGCCTACTTTGATAGAATGATTAAGTCTGATAGCAAGATAAACCAGAGTTACAGAAATCAATGAACCGTGAGATAATTGACTGCATTTTACAATCAGTGATTTAGACCAGTCTATAAATATTTAATGATACCTTTTAGGTCAAAATTACATGGAACAGGAGAATGAAGGAAAACTTATGCTTTTGTTATTTTTTTGTACTGCATGATTATATCTTTACGTCAAATAGAAAGAAATTTTTTTTATAAAATGTATTTCTTTATCATTTCCCAGTAATAACACTTAGAAATAGGATATAGGAAGAACTGTAGGGATGGATGCAGTCATTATTCTTGAGGTCTGGAACAGATTTCTTCCTCTTTCTCAAAAAACAAAATCATAACTACCTGCCTAAAATCTGAATGTAAATTGCTATTCCGATTCTGCAATGTAAGTTTGTGTTGAAAGTTAAAGAGATTTACTATGATGCAAGAGATTTACTATGATGCAAGAGAAAACAGATTGAAGGTAATCCACCCATGGTAATCTGCTCCTATATTTGCATCCTCTTCACTAGTCTCGTGCCGGTTTTGACTAAAGAAGAGTTACTTTTCTTCTCAGTACTGGTACAGGACAGTGTTTTGGATCTGTGCTGAATGCAGTGTCAATAACATAGGGATGTTTTTGTTAGTGCTGAGCAGTGCTTACAGAGTTAAGGCCTTTTTTGCTTCTCACACTGCCCTGCCATTGAGGAGGCTGGGGGTACACAAGGAGTTGGGAGAGGACACAGCTGGGACAGCTGACCCTGACTGATCACGGGTTTATTCCATTCGAGTGGTGTCATGCCTAGCATATAGAGCTGTGGGAAGCAGAAGGAAGGGGGGGACGTTCTGAAGGATAGCACTTGTCTTCCCAAGTCACCATTATGCATGATGGATCCCTGCTTTCTTGAAGATGGTTGAACACCTACCTGCCCATGGAGAATGATGAATGAATTCCTCGTTTTGCTTTGCTTGTGTGCATGGCTTTTGCTTTCTCTATTAAACTGTCTTTATCTCAACCCATGAGTTTTCTCACTTTTACTCTTCCAATTCTCTCACCCATCCTGCTGGAGAAGGAGTGAGTGAGTGGCACGTGGTGCTTAGTTGCTGCCTGGGGTTAAACCATGTCATCTTACTATCCAGTATTTCATATACTACAGTTAAAGCCTATTTGTATGTTTTGACAGAACATGTACGTAAGAGTGCCCTTTAGATCTTTTCCAGCAGTACCTGCAAACCAGCAAGGCTGAATCATGAGCCACTGAAATCACTGAGCTAGAAAACTCAACATTTTGTCTTTTGTTATCTTGTTGGAAAAGGGTGTTTTGAGTTGGTTTGATTTATGGTTTATAGTTGGGTTTTTTCTTTTCCCAAAATTCAAAGTATTTTCATATGAATCACTGAATCTGAAACTCCTGCAGTTCAGTCTAATTTGAGTGGAACCATTTCAGTCTTCTAAGGTAGAGATACTAGTAAGTAATATGAATCCCAAATACGTGTCATTAAATCCATGGTACTGGGTAAATAATATTAGATGAGTAACTGGTTAAGATTAAAATGTAGCTACATAAATTGTGATTTGGCAGGAACCTATCCAATCCATCAGCAGTTACAGGCATGTCTCACCTGAGATGAAAGGAAGCAGGGTTTTGGTTTTTTTTTTTTGAGGCTGCCAAATTCGGTAGTTTGGCATTAAGAGAATTAAATTGTAAGAAGGATTCGATTTCAGTCACTTGCCCTAAAGAATACCTTCTAGACAAAAGAAAAACTAGTAAAAAAAAATATTTCAGTAGTCAGAGGAGAAATGAGGAGGAAAGAGAGGAAAAAGTGGAAAAATTATTTTTTAAGCACAGCTTCACGGGAAGAATAGAAATGGCTGAAAATGCTGTTACACTTAGTGAGTGGGATAAGATTAGAAGCTGTGAAGAGCTTCCCATCAATTCCATAGTCCTATGGGCATGTTTGGGCAATGACTCATTGAAAGTCAGTTCCTTACAGTAAGGAATTGCTTTTTCCTCACTCAAAGAGCTATTATTTGCCTTTGCAAAAGATGACATCACTAACAATCACACCTTGGTCAAATCCAATTGCCTAGAGTCCATATTTAAGTCATGCAAAGAGAGGAATCTAACCAAAAATGCTTACATATATATATATCCACCTGTTAAAATGCCTTAGCTTGTGTTTGGGTTCTTTGATGAACCCACAGATGGTCCTACAGACACTTTTCATTTTGTTCTCCAGGCAAATTCGCTCCCTCCTGTTTACAATCACATTAAGTGCCTGGCAGAACACAGCACAAATGGACCTGGAGCTCTTCAGATGCTCAGAGACCACAGCAGTAAACATGTTGGGTCACTTGTTCCACTTTAAGACAAACTGAAACACTACAGAAATGTAGTCTTTTTGGAACTGAAAACACAAAGCAGACACTGTATTTAATCAGTCATTTATACGCCACCACCAGCCAGCACAGAAAGAACAAATAAAGGTCATTATTCCATCAGAAATATTAATTAAAAACAAACAAACAAACACACACACAGAGAAAAAAAACCTGGACACCAACCCTTCAACATTCTGCAGGAACTGCAAAATCTAAGGAAGTCTGAACAAAAAGTAAGGAGAGGAGCAGCAGATCCTGGTCTATGATGCAAGCTGGCATGCTTACCTGACTCCAGCAATCTGCCTACA
The DNA here is from genome assembly GCF_001715985.3 of Manacus vitellinus. Classification (NCBI taxonomy): domain Eukaryota; kingdom Metazoa; phylum Chordata; class Aves; order Passeriformes; family Pipridae; genus Manacus; species Manacus vitellinus. Next base: position 4,815,406 of record NW_021940478.1, read on the forward strand.
GACCAATAGAGAAATCCACAAGTCAACAACATCCTTTTTCTCAGCCCATCACAGTCCTCCTAATTTAGTGGCTAGGAACTCTTCAAGAGCTGCATCTGTGGGTTAGGACACTGGGTCTTCTTTCCCCAGATGAACACGATTTCTGACATGGTAAAATACCCTATGGCAGAATCACATCTCCCTATTCGGCACTGTGTTCACCAGAGTTGAAATACTATTCAATGTTTGAGTTCAAGAGAAAGCAGTTTACTAGCTCTAGGTAAGGATAGAAAACAAAGAAATTTGTACTTAAATCAAATCAGACTTTAAATTACAGATTTTATTCACTTGTTATGAGTTCAGCATGAATATTTTTTTCCCTCATGAAATTACTGCAGGCTACCATGTAGTGGATGCCTCTTTAGTGGAAAATTATGGCAGTGGTACAATATGCTTCTGATTAGCAATTGTATTTAGTAAAATGAATGCAAAACCAAAACCTGAGTCTTCAATAGACAAGATAGATTCAAACTAGCTCTATCAGGAATAATAAAACCACTGGTTATTTGTTTTCCTTCCCTCCCTTCACTTTCTACCTTATAATTAATCTATTTCCTCCTTTGTTGTATTTGTAAATTAGAAGCAGTGCACTAAGCAGAGGAGTCAAAGAAAAGAATAATTATTCCTAATCTAGTCACAGCTGCACTCAAATTAACAAACAATCATGCAGATTAGCTCCTCAAGAGACAGATAGATTAATGGTTTGGTTTATAACAGTATGAGGCCAGATATATATAATGAAACCTCAGCCACAGCTTAAAAGAGGTGCAAGTTTCAGTTCACGTAATTGAATTGTTTTAAAATGCTATTCTTCTTCTGGCACCGTTGCATATTCTTTTGTACTGTTCTTAACTTGAACATGAAAAGATATTATATATCATGTTTTAAAGCTGTTTTTAAAAGATCACTCTATCTATTCTTACCCTCCAGCAACGGGAAGCACATCAGTGACCTGAGTCTTCTAGATAGGCCAGGTAATATTAAGAAGCATAACTGAATTTAGTACATCTGCTTTTTAAGAGTATAGATGCCTACATAATGACAAAGAATTACCTCTCATCATTCTGAACAGAAATTAAGACGAAAATTTTCTTTTTGCCGGTTTAAAAGAAAAAGATAACCTGAAGGATCACATACCTCTTAGAGTTCAAGAAGTTTGGACAAATCTCTCAGGTACATGGTGTGATTCTTGGGGTTGTCATGTACAGGGCCAGGAGTTGGACTCAATTATCTTTGTGTGCCCCTTCCAACTCAGGATATTAAGATTTAACTACAAGCTTCTTCCACTACACATTTTCTGTACCCCTGTCGATTGGTGTTTTTGTAGTAGCGCACACAAGAATCAGTTCTCGAGTGAATTATGCCTATCTCTTATGCCCACCTTTGTTGCTTCTTATCCTAAGTGCTATTATTTAGTCCCTTTTCATTACATTGTAAAAAGTCTGCCTTTTGAATTTCAGTAATAGAGGAATGCTCTCACCAAACTGTTCTCTCAGTCCATATAAATTGTCTGGATCAAGCCTCAATAACTTCCAACTTTTTCTTCCATTTTTAGTATTTCCCTTGCAGTCCTGAAATCGATGCAGAACTTTTCTCACCCTCACTTTGCTTCTGAAATGTCATCCCACTAAACCCCCATGGCAATCCACAGCTGAGGTGAAAGTGTTACAAGCCAGGAAGAGGGATATTGACTTAAGATGTCAGCAAGGATTCTCTTCAAAGCTCTCATTTAGTTTGGAATGGAATGGCAGATGTGGATGAATGGCTTAGCGGATGAGGGAAAGGAGTTTGTCCACTGGACTTTAGTAAAGCCCTGGAAAATATTAGGGCCTACGAATTCATTGGAATCATTTTTTTTTATTTGCTCGTGCTTTAAATTTGTTCTTAAGGCGTGGGCGGGGGTGCCTATTTTGACCTGAGGTTTTCTTTCTTCTTTCCTTGGCATGAATTTCTATTCAGAACACTGTACATCACTCCTGGGTTTGGATTTTTTATGTAGTCAAGATGCAACTTATTATTGCTTACAAATAATATTGTAAATCCTCAGATCTCTGAGTTGCTTTTGCTTGGGCATCTGTTTATTGTGCATGGAGACTTAACAGAATTATACTGACAGACTATAAGTATCCAAAAAGTTTCTTGGCTAACATTCATAGTAGTGTGTTGGGAGCAGCATGCCTCAAGGCCAGGCATCTCTATGCTTACCCTCACCCATATCCACTGTCCAATCTGTCCCCAGGTGCATGAAGATGTGTCAGACTTTGTTCCTATGAACAAGCTGATCCTTGATCTTCCTGAGTTGTCATCCTCTGACCTCCCACTTTCTGTTAGTTTTTTATATCTTTTCATGTGGGTGATTCACTTCTGAATTCTGGAGTTACTAACCTATTATTAATTCAGCACACTCATTCCTGTGCTCTGTGTTCTTTTCTTCTTTCTCATCTTGCCTGATGTAATGTCCTCTGGGATCCCTCACTTACAAACTGGTAGCCATAGCTCAACAACAATTTTTTTTCAGTAAGGCAGGGTCAAGGTCATAAGATCACAAAATATATGCTTGGACATAGGCTACAACATGAGATGACAAATAATTGCATAACCATTTCTAGGAAGCAAGGTAAGAAAAGATTAAAAAGGGGTAGAAATGAGGGTCAGGAGCCTACTTCAGCTTGATTGCATGGATATTTGGCAGAACTTAGTGTACTTGTGGAAACACATACTTTGTTCTGAAACTATAAATTCATTTCTCTGATATTTATAGCAAAGCTATCTTTCTAAGGAGCAGCTAATTACTTTCTTCATTGTAGTGGCCTATGCCTTTGGGCAGTTTTATTTGCCAGGCAATGCTGCAATGCTGCATGCCGTATGTACTTAATAAAAGAGCTAAAAATTGAAAATGTCAAGACCATTGAAAACATTAAACACATCCAAATTTCCAAGTATTAAAAAAAGTTTACTTTAATCAGGGCCTGTTGGAAAAGTACTAAGCATTTTTCCTATGTACTGTTTCTGATATATATTTATAACGTATAATAAGTGTAGGAAGGTTTCTCATCTGAAACCTTTAATGCACAGAAAGAAGTGAAAAACTAGAATCAACAGTGCAATAAACAGGTATGCACTTCCAAGGCACTTATTAGTAAAGTGACTTTTAAAAGCAAAGTGGAAATAGAGTTAACACTGAAGGATTTTTCTGTGTATCAACACATTCAGCCAAACTGTGCACAATTTTCACAAATTCAGATGTCTTTCATCATTTCAAATATGGTAAAAATATGTGATAATTAATGTGAACAGACAACTGGGGAAATAGGCAACTTTTCAAAGTATCAGTAAGTTTTTAAATCAATTAAATTGGAAAAAATAAGAAACCAATATAGTAGCATATAATTAAATCATTAATTTTTTTTCTAGACAAGTCATAGAAGCACCACTGAATAATACACAACAGAAAGTACATTTATGTAGGAATCCATAATTATGTTGACAATGCAATCTTGTTTTCACTTTAACAGTGGTAGATGGCAAAGCTACCAATAAATCCAAGGTAACTATTACCTCTTTATAGACAAGGACAGTGCTCAATAGCATAGAGTGGTTTTCTGATACTAAACAGTAGAAAAATCTGCTGAGTGGACTGCCGAGTTCCTGAAGGCTGTCAAAAGTATTTTCGATTAGTTCTCACCTTGTTGCATACTGGGCATTTGAAAATCTTTTATTTTACTTTGTATGACAATAGTCATTCAAAACCTCAACTAATCAAAATTTCTGCTCATTTTCTGAAAATACAGCTCAAATGTTCATAGGCAAAAGGTTGATGTGTTGGTTATAATTTATGTTAAGCTGAGATCAAATCCTTAGTATGGATTAGTATACTTTCTTAGTATATTATGGATTAGCTTAGCACAGCACAGATTGGTCTGGCTTGTCTGTCTTAGACTATTTAAGTAAAAGCTGATAAGAAAACTTATTCTAATAGCCTCACCTATATGTCATTGGGCCCCTTTAGGGTGCATGGAGGAATCCAGGAGGGTGGAGAATATGTCCTTTTTCTCTTCTTCCTCTGCCATGCAATGCATTTGACTCCAGTACTCTGAGTCAGGCAGTGGCACTGGTCCCAGAGAGGCAATGAAAAATGGATAGGTTAGTTCCTATTATTGAGGAAAAACCTCTCAGCATAGGGAGCAATTAGTCTGAATTCACATTTTTGGGTTTTTTAAAGCCTGAGTCCAAATCTGGTCTGTAAGCTCATGAATTGAGAGATGTGTATGATTATAGTGCAAGTATTGTTTCAACAAACAAAATTAACTTCAGTGTAAAGCTTTGACCCTGTAATGCAGCTCTGTACATCTTTATGGGATCCTATCAAAATCCAAAGGTTCATTTTATGTCTTGTCCAGTGCTCATTTCATGTTATATGCTTCATAGGACATAGCTTAGAAAGTCTGTGAACAGAACAGAGTTTAAATGTGGCTACAGGATCAGATATTGATTTCTTAGAAAACAGACTTTGAAAGAGTGAAGAATAATTAAAAACAACTTGGGTTCAATAATGCTTGGAGGATTCACAGTGGGAAAAAATGTGAGGTAATTAAAATGTCTCTTTCATGAGGCTTCAGTCCAAGATGCCTTCTAGCAAAATAAAAGGGCAAACAAAATCAATATGGTTAAGATGGGAGATAATGAGTAAACTGAAAAAAACCCACCACTACCCAATCCCCCATGGATTTTCAATAATATATAGGAATAAGTCTAGTGCCCAACAAGAAACACTACTTCAAATTTCCACAAAAAGCATGTGGTGTTTTGCCTACTAATCTCAGTGGTATAGGCTGCAACATATGAGATGCTGAGATGTGAGCTTTGCAGGTCAAGATCAGAGACACTCAGCGCTGCTAAAAGCACACACCTCTTAAACACCCCAAACAAGGATCTGGATCCTCCACCTCTTCCGCTCCAATAACAAACCCTCAAGGGGAACTCACCTTATACTTCCAAGAAGAGTGCTATTTCTGCACAGACAGGCCTATCACATCGGACTTTCTCTGCCTACACTACAAAGTGACCTGATATAAACTGGAAATTACGTAGTTGTGCTGATACGTTGCTCTGCCTGACCTCAGCTTCAAAACTGAGAGATTTAGCTTGAGCATAACATGAGAATAATGTGGTTGTTCATACAGGTTCCAGCGTAGATGCAGCTCTCACTGTTGAGAACATGAATGGAGTTAGCTGTGGGCATGTGTTGATCACAAGGCTTCTTCAACTACTAGGTAGCAGGTGAATAAATAGGACCTAAAAAACTACGGTCAAATCAGTTACAGCAATCAGCTGTGATTCTTAATTTTTCTGTGACTGTCTAAAATATTTGTGTACAAGTGTGTGTATGGCTGTAAATAAGCTTTAAGAAAGTTTGATTGTATTTTCATTAGTTGTGACACACAAAGTATTTTTACCATCGGAAACAACACATTCTTGCATTTTGATTTTCAGCAGCACTCCTTCTTCCTATTTCAAACTTGTTTATTCACTGAATGTTATCTGTCAACAGACAGCCTAGGACACTTCATCATGTGTTTCAAGTCCCTGTCACCTGAAATACCCAGGAAGTAAGCAGCAAGAATTAAGGTTATAAATATTTCTAAGTAAGAAAGAGTTAAATAAATGATCAGTAAGACTCTACTTTGAACAGAATATTCACAATTGGCTCTTTCCATGTGTGAAGATAAAGTTGTTTCTTTGATAATTTTACAGTCAAGTATGACTGAGATTGCAAGATAGACTTGCCCAAGGACATGGAAGGAACCAAAATAAAATTAGACACCCTATCCTTTATTTAACACTTGGGTGAAATCTAAAATATAATACATGCAAGGAGCAATAACTACTAAATTATGCATATCTGACAGGATGCATATTTCATCAAAAATATTATGTCCACTAACATTTCTAAAATACAGGTATGCATTGTGGCTAGTGACACTGAGCCTGTTGTCTTCTTGCCTTTTTTGTCTTAGCTGAAAATGCATTATGTAGTCAGATCCAGAAAAATTTTGGAAGCAAAATATCGGGAAAGGAATCAGAACAGCTTGTAAGGAGCAGCTTACCAGAGACAGGTAGGAGACCCTTGTCACATTTCTGTGTGTAATTCCTAGCTGAGCCTTGCTGGCTACACTTTTGTTTCTGCGTACTGTGTAGTTTCTTATGGTTTAAGAAAGGATTCCCATGTGATTCAGAAACAGTAGGCTTTATTGTATTTTTTTCCTTTTTCACCATTCTGTATCAATTAATTTTCTAAGTTAGAGTAATTATGGATCTGTTTCATAAGATTAACTATATGATATAATGCATAGTTATATTATTCCATGACTTTTTTATATTCTGTTTTGTGGATATCCAGCATGTGAAGAAAAGGGACAATGTTATTTTGCTACAGCATTTTTCATGAAGATCATCACTTCTTTTAATTCAATATTCTATTTATTGGTCTCTAACACCTGCACCCAATACAGTGAGCAACTCTTTTTGCTTCAAGAGGGCTGCTCAGTAAAGAATTCAAGGAGCTGAGTCATTTATTTTACATCCCTGTAGCAGAGAATTAGAAACAAACTGCTGAGGACTTCCAGTATGAAGGACTGAATGTTGCAGTTTGGCAGAAGACGTGTCCTCTTTTTGTGCTGTGGGCCACCTCCTCTGAAGTTAACCATATAGACCCAAAGCCATAGTAAAAAAAGAATACTGGAGAGTCAGGCACAAGGTTCTAACAGGCTGTTTTGGGGGCCAGTGGTAATCTCTGCTCAGTCCTCTCACTCAGCTTCATTCAAGTGGATGGGAAGGAAAAGCTAGGTGAATTTAGCTGACCACAGTAATTTCTGCTGGTCCTGAACCAGCGTGATGAGTGCAAGAGCCTTCCTGTCAGGTACATGGACCTGTTGGATCTCTTGTAAATATTTACCCTTGACTGAGATTGTTGCAGTAAACATAACATTTCAAATGACACCTCTGTTGGTTAACAGACTTATATGATGCATCTGTGATGATTAAATTCAGTCCTTTTCGGTTGTGTCTACTCTGTGCCTCATAACTAGTATTAAAAATATACCCCAGCTCTCTTCTGACAGCAGTGAGGTTATAAATGGACTTTCTTGCCCAAGGTCAAAGGAAGTTTCTTGAACTACCAGCGTTGTTTAGCAGTGACACCCCTGAACTTCTGTCAAGTACTCAGTACTAAACATGCTATGAAGCTATCCCAAGAGGACAATTTCATGGTTGGCATTATTTATTTTTCATTTTTGTGTGGAGATTGTTTCTTTTGGGTTTTGTTTACTTTTTTTTAATACAGAGATAAAATGTAATTTTGTTTACTTTAAAGTGCTTGTTTTCAAATTATTTTCTTGCTTTGTACAAAAGAGAATAAAAAGACAAGTAATGAGCCACTTAGAAGTTGATCTTTCTGTCTATTTTGGAAGTGAAGGAAGAAGAATGTACAAAGACAAACAAGCTAGTTATCTGTTGTTTGCATTTTGTTTGAATGCCCACAACTCATGCTGCTGCTGATGGTGGAGTAGGAGCGGGGAGGGGAGTTTTTAAAATTTCTATTACCAGTATGATCCAGATGTGACCCAGTTGGGAGAATGACTCAGAAAGCATCATGCTCATTTCCTGATGCTGAAACCCCCACAAACTAGTTATTATGTAAGGTTCAGCCTTTAGATAGTATAGATTAGTTCAAAGAGGTGAGATGAACCTGTTATTCTTTGTCTGGGAGAAAAGGGATTCCAGACCCCACATTTACCTCAAAGATACCTACAGACAGGCAAACCTATCTCTTTCTATATTGGATAGTGCTGGGGGTAGTTTTTATTTTTTCAAGAACTGCCACATCTTCTATTTCCTACACAAGATTTTATGGTTCTGGACCTGTATGGTTCTGTAGAATATGATGGTCCCATACATGAGAAGTAGTATCTTTTGTGTTTTATAAGATAAGAGTACCTTCAACAAAAGAAAACACTGTTACGATCTTTTCTTATACCCGCAAACTGGATATTATGGCAAAGACTGTAGTTTTATTAACTCAGGGAGTTAATATAATTGCAGTTTAAACTATGGTTAATAAACTTACTACAGTCAATAAAACTGTAGTTTTATTAAGTTCAGTGAGGGTGGCAGACTGCAAAGTCACCTTTCACTTTTGTTTCTGTAGTAGGCACAAAGAAGTAGTAGGTTACAGGTAAAGCCTTCCTCCAGCTAGTCTTTCTCTACACACTGAAGTGCTTGGTAGAAGAGAGGTGGACAGAAGAGAAGAATGACAGTTTTGCTGGCTCAGTGCACAGAATAAAAAAAAAAACAACCCTGTATTACTCAAAGTACTCTGCTCACTCAAACAATTGTTCTGGGCCCCATGAAAAAATGGAATAAATGATGGTCTTTACTTCACAAAGTTCATATAATCAAAACTGGGAGGATGAGCAAACCAGCGAGGGAAGTGAAAATTTAATCATTTGCTTAAGAAATTAATCTAGATAGGAGCTTTAAGTAGAGTTTGTGTTCTCAAAAACCCTAGTTCCACTCTTGTACTGTAAGAAAATTGGGGTTCTGATCTTGCTGTTTAATGTAATATATGGCCCTAGACTCAATTTGCATGCGAACTGTAGGTAAATCTAGCAGTCACATAAAATTAAGATGTATTAATTTTGCAAAGATTTGTGACTTTATGTTTGTACTTATTTATTCTGAAACTTGGGACTTGCATTAGATTATTCTCTCTTGTGTATTCTCAAGATCAATGAGAGCGTAAATTAGTTATGATTTTAAATAATTAGAAAGCACTAATCTACAAAGTAAGAAAGGGGCTTTTTTACATTTCAAGAGGAAAAAGAATGAAGCAAAGCCATGCAGGACTCCTTTGATATTGCTTTTTATGTCATCCTCAACTAAAATAGGAAATATGAAAACATATCAGGAAACCCTGCATTCTTATATCATCAAATTATTTGTATTTTTTTAATCTGTCACAATATGAAGTTTATAAAAAAAAAGGGCAGTCTTTAAAATTCATATTTATTTAAAATGAATTAATCTTTGGTCTTTAAGCATAGGGAAACTAATTTTTTTTTTTACCTTTTGATAATGTCTGATTTAGTTTGATTCTCTGATAAAAATGAAATTTAATGCAGAGTCATGCAGAAAATAAATAATAAAGCAGTGAGAACACACACAAATTTAACAATGTATAACACAAAATGTATAAGTAACATAATACAGTTGCTTTATAACATTTCAGTTGTGGTTTGATTTGAACTAGAAATTCCACAATCCTCATTACTTTTGTGACTTAAATCAGGAAGCTAAATAAAAGTAGAAACACTATGAGAAAACATATCTTTCAGGGTCTCATAGGATTGGATAATTTGTTAAAGTTCTCTAGGGTAATTGATGATGAATTATCACCACTTACTTTTTTCTTGCATGTCTTGGGAATTCTTGGTATAAATCATAATAAATTAATCTTCACACAATAAGAAAGGGACAAAGAGAAAGAGACAAAAGAAGCTTATAATATATCTCCAATTTATTACCTAAGACTTTTCTTTTATTCTTTGCATTTTTGTTGATTAAACATTTTTTTGTTGGACATGAATCTCTTTTTCTCCATTGATTTGGCAGCCCTAACAGAATGGACTATGCCTGTTTCTCTTTGGACTCTTCAGCAACATCAGTCCTGCAAATAAAGAAGCTAAAGAAGCCATAACAATTTTCCCATGTAACCTCTAAAAGTAAGCCAGAGCACTTTGTGTCATGAAATTTTCATTCCTTTTTTTTTCTAGCAGAACAATTTGAGTTCATGATGTATTGAGGTTTTCTTTTTGTTTGTTTGGGTTTTTGGGGGTTTTTTTGGGGAGTTTTATTTGTTCATCTTTTAACATTAGCTGCTATAAACAGAAGTTTACTAAAGAGGCCAGTCTGCACCTTTCCAATCAGCTATTTATAATCATAAGGAGAACTGGAAATGAGCTCAACCCAAAGGAATTATGGCTCAATGTCATGCATTAAGTGTTCTTTCACTGATTTATTTCTCTAGAAGCTTTACCATATTCCAATCAATTCAGGTACAAGAAAGCTATACTGCACTTTTTTTCCATGAAAGGAGTGAGTGCAGTGTCTGTGAAATGGATTAATAAAGATGGAAAAGTTGCCTTGTGCCTGACATGAGTATTCTCAGAGTAAATTAACATTTTGTGGTTTTGGTTTGTTTTGCCTGTTAGAAGGTTGCAAGTCTCCATTACAGGCCATGCCAAGTTCTTAAATGTTTTCTAGCCAATATAATTGACCTGCAGCTAAGGAAGGGTTGATTTTCATTGTAAAACTGCAAATTTTTTTGTTATTGCATTGTCAAAATAAAGAGTGAAGCTGCTTTACTTTAACTGATACATATTTTCCTGCCTGAAATAAAATGAGTTTATGGTTCTGAGAAATTATAAGAATTTTTCAAGCCAGTGATTACTTGTTAAATGATAAAAGTAAGTGAGAAGATTTGCGCAAAAGGACCAAATTAGGGAGATAGGTGAGGGTGAACTATACTGCTTGAATTGAAAAATAGAATTCTGGCAATTTTGTGAAAAGTAAAGCTTTTCATGGTATCTTACAGTGAACAACATTCATTCTCTCTTTCGGATTTGCAGATTATGTGATGACTGCATTAAGCTATAAAGTGGATTCAAAAAATATGTTCAGAAATAGTTCTAGGTAAGATCGTGATGACAGTCTCATTTAATGCACAGAAAAATTGTAAATCATTGCTACTTAAATCTCGTTTAAAGTCTGGTTACTGTTTCAGTTGAGAATTTAATAGTATTTTCTTACATCATCTAACCTGTTTATAAACACAAACCGTGTGTAAGGCAGACATGACGTAGACATCTGGGTAAATTGAGACAGAGAGAGAACAATAAACAGCTCTATCCTTAGTTAGGGAACAGGAATCAAAACATTTTTCACACACACCTCATTTGGCTTATTTTTAAGATAGCAATAAGCATCTCTGAACACCAGCAGCATGAAGACAGACCAGGTGAAAAATCTGCAAGTGTCATGGCCTTCTTGTGACTAGAAAAGGATTTGTTAATAAAAAATGCAAGTTGACTTTCATGGAAAATGTTACCAAAATAAATCCAAATATATTTTTTTAAATTTGCTAGTTGGAGGCATCTAAATTCTTTTTTTCTCTCAAAGATAAATGGAGAAGAAAGAAGGCGGCCAACAGAAATCACCCTGGTAAATAACGTTTCTTTAATTTTCCTCAAAATTTATTCAACTCCTAATTTTACAAGCAGTCAGAAAACATAAACCACTGGAATTAATTTTCATTGGAACATAAACCCCCATTTTTTTCCTGTGACTAAACACTGGCATAGGTTACACATGCCAGTGAGAGACTGTGGTGTCCCCATTTTTGGAGGTATTCAAAACTCTGAATGGACATGGTTCTGGAAGACTGACTATAAGCGCCCCTGCTTGAGCAGGGCATTGGACAAGGTGACCTCCAGAGGTCTTTTTTACACCTGGAAATTAAAAGAAAATTCATATTTCCTGATATTTTCTTTTCTATGAGTTACCATTTAGAAAGCAGTAATACCAAGTCATGCTTTTTTTTTTTTTTTAAATGCTGGAGAGTGTGTTGGATTTTGTTCAAAGACATCAAGTGTGTTTTGAGCCTTGGAGGGAGAACTAAAAAAGATGACAGATTTGTGATTGATAGCCAATAGGAAAATGAGCCCTCTTTTAAAGCACATAGTAATGAAGGAAACATAGTAATCTTAATGCTTAGTAAAAGCATATGGCCACAGCAACCACAAGATGATCTCCACTGACAGAGGGAAAAGGGACAGAGGTGTTTAACACTTTCTTTGCCTCTGTCTTCAACACAGATGATGGACCAAGGGGGTCTCAGTGCCCTGAGCTGGAGGACCATGAGTGTGAAAATGATTAACTCCCCGTTGACCTTGAAATTGTGTGGGATCTGCTGCTCCAGTTGGATCCTTACAAATCTGTGGGCCTGATGGGATTCATCCAAGAATCCTTAAAGAGCTGGCTGAGGTAATCGCAAAACCTCTCTTGATGATTTTTGATCAGCCTTGGGAATCCAGAGAGGTGCCAGGTGTCCAGAAGCTGGGAAATGGTGCCCCAATTTTCAAGAAGGGCAAGGAGAAGACCCCTGGAAATTACAGGCCTGTTAGTCTCACCTGAGTGCCTGGTAAAGCTATGGAAAAAATATTATTCTGGGAGGTATTGAAAAACACCTGAAAGACAATGCTGTCACTGGTCACAGTCATCATGGCTTCATGAGAAGAAAGTCTTATCTATTATCAAATCTAAATTATCAAATCTAATTTCCTTTTATGACAAGGTAATCCACCTAGTTGATCAAGGGAAGCCAGCTGATGTAATATTTTTGGATTTCAGTAAAGCTTTCAATACTGTCTCTCACAGGATCCTTCTGGACAAAATGTCCAACACACAGCTGGATAAACACATCATATGGTGATGCAATTGGCTCACGGGTTGAGCGCAGAGGGTAATAGTGAATGGGGTAACATCTGACGGCAACCTGTCAATAGTGGGGTTCTGCAGGGCTCTGTCTTAGGCTCTGTGCTCTTCAACATCTTCATAAATGACTTGGAAGGGATACTAAGCCAGTTTGTAGATGACACAAAACTGGAAGGAGCTGTTGACTCCCGCAAAGGCTGAGACGCCCTGCAGAGAGACCTTGACAAATTAGGGGACTGGGCAATCACCAACCATATGAAGTTCAACAAGGGGAAGTGCCAGATTCTGCACCTGGGATGTGGCAACCCTGGATGTTCACACAGACTAGAGAATGAGGTGCTGGAAAGTAGTGCTACAGAAAGGGACCTGGGGCTCCTGGTTGATGGCAAATTGAATATGAGTGAGCAGTGCCCTGGCAGCCAGGACGGCCAACCATGTCCTGGGGGGCATCAGGCAAAGCATCACCAGGCACTCGAGGGAGGGGATTGTCCCACCCTGCTCTGCACTGGTGTGGCCTTGCCTTGAATATTGTGTGCAGTTTTGGGCACCACAATATAAGAAAGATATTAAGCCATTAGAGAGCATCCAAAGGACTACAATGAAGATGGTGAAGGACCTTGAGGGAAAGCCATATGAGGAGTAGTTGAGGTCACTGAGTCTGTTCAGCCTGGAGAAGAGGAGACTGAGGGGACACCTCATTGCACTCTACAACTTCTTTGTGAGGGTTAGGGAAGGGGCAGTCACTGATCTCTTCTCTGTGGTGACCAGTGACAGGACCCAAGGGAATGGCCTGAAACTGGGTTAGGAGAGGTTTAGATTGGATATTAGAAAGAGGTTCTTCACCCAGAGGGTGGTTGAGCACTGGAACAGGCTCCCCAGGGACGTGGTCGCAGCACCAAGCCTACCAGAGTCCAAGAAGCGTTTGAATGGTACCCTTGGGCACATGGTGTGACTCTTGGGGCTGGTTCTGTGCAGGTCTAAGGGTTGGACTCAATGATCCTTACAGGTCTCTTCCAACTCAGCATATTCTGTGAAATTCAACTTATTTGAAGCCATGGTGAACATTGAGATAATTTAGGGAATGTTGTCCTACAATATCTTTGTAAAAAACATATTTATGGACTGACATTTCTCTGGTTAAAAGTATCCTCAACAGGATTCTGTAAAATATAATCAAAGACGAAGCAGGCAAATGCCATGGCCCGAGGGAAAAAGGAAAAGGGATGCGGCACCACACAAAGGGTTCAAACGCAGCTGACAGGTCTGGGTGCAATGCCAGTTTATTGAGAGAACACAGGGACTTATATAGGGTAAGTCTGAGGGGAGGATTCAGAACTGGGGAGGAGCATGGGACTGACAACTCAGGATGAGACAGGATTGGGAGACAGGGGAAAGGTGGGTGTAACTTGTGGGTATCCAGGGGAAGGGACCAATGGGGGCTCACTCTGCACTGCGGCAAACCTCAGCCAAACAGTGACAGAGGAGCGGGAAAGCAGGGGAGAGCAGGGTGGTAAACAACTTTTGGCGGAAAAGTCTGAGGGACAAAGGGGAATAATATTGGGGTACATTAAACTTGATATAAAACCAATGATGAACTGGGGAATAACATGAGAGTCCGTGAGATAACAAGTCAGTCCGGTAAAATAGCAGTCCATTCAGGCTCTGTAAATGTCTCTCCACGCCTGATATCTTTCCCAATCGGATTTCTCATTCTCCTCAGGAAAATTCCTAAAATTGCATCTTAGTTGAAGTTACTACAATGCATCAGAGTAGGAAAGTTGACTCACTTCTGCAAAATAGATAGTGTTTGCTCTATGTTTATTAGCTGAAGTGTTCACGAAGATTTGACTCATGACAGGTTCCACGTGTCAGTGGTTGAAAATATCAAGGATGCTGGAATATCTCATGAGTTAGATGAATCTTTCCCAATCAAAGCTCAAATTATTTCAAAAGTGCTTATGTGTGTTTAAGGATCCTTCTGTTACTCCCTCTGTGTTAAAAATGATTTGGGGAAATAACTATGGATATGGTGGTCTGCAATTGTTTGTTTGAGTGCTGTACACCTTCACTCATGGAGAAAGGAGTAGCTTTAGGGAAAAAAAAAGAGGAAACATTCTTTAGCTGATATGGATGGTATGCTGACATGTATTATTCACTGTCTTTCTGAGTTGGTGAATACTTTTTATCTGCAGTAGGAATTCCAGCATACTGTCCAGATTTTGCATGCATAAGCAGGTCAGTGTTTTCAGAGTCATTCAGTGTGTGTTGCTGACAATTCTCCATCAAATTTAACAGTATGGGTACACTAAAGTTAATTGTTAAACTCTTTTTTATTGTTCATGAGACTAGGAAAACCTTGATTTTGATGTGTTAATCTGACCTCTTTGTGACAGATACTCCACCTAAAAATTCCTTTTCTGAGGCAGATACTTTTATTCCTGACACAAATTATCTCCTTTCAAAAGACACTCACTTGTGATGCTAGGACTCAGTGGTAGGTAATTTCCCATATCAGGAAATGTTATTATCAGTAACATTTTTCAGCTAAAAGTTTGCGCTTTCTCAGCTTCAGCATTTGGATGGCAAGTCCCAGACACTTGTTAGACCTTGTCAGCTAACCTCACAGATTGACTGTGTGACTGCAGTGTTATAGAAATGTTCTCTTGCATGACAGCAGTTATATTCTGTGATTCTGTAACCTCTTAACCTTCCTTACCTATAAACAGTATGTTGTGAATGACTCAGTGAAAGACAGACTGTAGATTTTTTTTCAGAGCAGGAAGAATTCTTGAAGCAGTTTACTCATCTCTATTTTTCAGGGCTTCCAGACCCCAACCACTGTGACTGGATGCAATGTGCAGGTAGCTGGCTTGCTCCTGTGAAGTGGTTCATGGGGAGGCTGTGACCTCTGCTGCAGTGACTGAGGAATGAGAGAAAAGAATCCACAACAATGCTGGTGGGGTGTATTTGGCGAGGACAGAAAAGCTTTCTGAGCCCTTGAATCAGTGTTTCTGGAAGGCTAATGTAATGCCCCTGAAGAGCAAGCTCAAATAGAGGCTGATGAAAATTATGGCATGTTAAAAACTTCTGGCAATATGTAGCTACGATTTCTTTTTCTCCCTGGAGTTTCAGTGCTGACAGATGCTATGAGGATACACATACAGGATTTCTTCTCATTTACTAAAATTATGCAAAGATTAGAAAACAACAAAAAGACTTCTTAAAAGCAGCACCAAAGATGATTAAAAAGAAGCACAAAGGCATTTTATGCATAATACATAAACTTTCTGCTATTAGGCAAACAAATAAGAATTACAGGCTAGCTCCACTCACAAGAAGGTATGAGTGTGACCTCTAAAATTACTGTCCTCAAAATCCCAACATAGATGCCACCCATCCCTGAAGTTGCCTTGGTTCTTAGCCTAAATATGCCACATGCAGCTCAGGACTGGGAACTCCATTCTTGGGAATTACACATTTCATTGTGAGGGTTTAAAAGGTTGATATTGCAAAGGTCAACAATATTCCTCAATTCTGTTTTTCTTTTTCTCAGGACCTTAAAGCCAATCCTGTACCATATGGCTTTGGTATCGGAGTAATTCTGGTGACATTGGTGGAACTTGAGTGATTTACAGAAGCTGAGGGTCTGTTGCAGTATGTCAAACAGATGAACATGTTGGAGTGACCAAAACTGCAACCAGATAGTTTCCTGGGGGAACATCAGTGAGTTGTTATAGAGTGAGACTAGAAAATAGGCAAGTACAGGGCTTCAAACTCTGCAGTGTGGAGAGATGACTTCTTGCATCTACCTAATGATCTTAATAACCAAGTAAGGTACTCAGCTAAACTGTAATGAAAGCATTTGTCTAAATATTCAGGCTTCATTATAGTTGGCGGTGGGTTTTTTTTGGATGATTGTTTGTGTGTGTTTTTTGTTTGTTTGTTTTAGCAAACAAGGGAACTGAGTTAATATTAAGGAGTAAATTTCTTTCACACTTTGAACTGGCACCTTAATAACTCCACTTGCTGCTGCTTCCCAAAATAAAAATAAACCTGTTCTTTAGGAATTTGAATATCATAAGGTTTTAAGATTAGGCTTTGTTTAGCTCCTTGAATTCTTACTGTAGAAGAAAGAATTGTGCCCACTGGGAGGAGATGCACGCGTTTTGTAGCAAGCGTGCACGTTGGATATGCAAACGGTAATACCTTCTCATAATTTTCTGTATAAACGTCTCTGTCTGCACAATGCTGATACATAATATTAGTCTTTCCATTTACACTGAGGGAAAATCCTCCCATTTGACTGTTTCTCTGAACTTTAATTAAATGCAGAAACCATCTCAAAGACTTGTCAGATTTGTTAGAGAAAATGGAGACAGTTGTTGAGCTCTACATTTCTTCAAGGCTTTTCCTGTATATTACTTCTGGTGATCCACTGTATTGTATTACAAGCCTCAGGTTCTGAAATTAAATATGCAGGAGCAAGATGCAGCTTTCCTGTTTAAATCACTCGTCTTTCCTCATCTCTTATCTAACATATATGCCCTCCTTCATGGACCTGTGTAATTATGGTTACATTAAGGTGACCCAAGTTCCATACACATCCCCAGGTCCAGTATTATCCCTTGGCTTGAAGGCTTTATCTTTGTTTGTTTTGTTTTTCACCTAGCTAATGGTTAATATTAGGCACAGGAACACCAGCAGAATTTAGGCTTTCTTCTTGAGAGCTTTTCCGTACCTAGGGTTTTGGAGTATGCTATTCTACAAGTTTTGTCAAATACATATAGCATATAGCATACAGCAATGGATTACTCCATTATGTCAAAAAAGTGAATGCATGCTCTGCTTTATACTTGCACCTATCCATTTCAAGTAAAGCGAAATCTCAGCAAAACCACACAGATTGGTTTGGGAAATATTGGCACAGAGGCTCCAGGTTTTGCAAGTACAGAGTAGCTAGAAAACAGCTCTTACATCTCCCTAGAAGTTCTCACTGTTACAACTTTCTTACTTGCACGTAAGAACTCCGTAGCACTAAGTTAATTTCCCTGACTATTCACCCACAAATAGAAAACACCCTTCTCCAGTTTTGCTTACTTTTGTTCTGGTGATATTATGTACTACTGAAGAAGATACTGGGAATAAGATCTATGCTTCATGCAGATCACAAAGCTGTTAAGATGGTGGTGCTCATAGCTGCATTTTAAATCTTTGTGCTAGAGATTTGCGAAAGTGTAGGTAGAAGATCTTTATTGGAACAATAATCATAAATCCAGGACAGATGTGGATTAATCAAGTTTATTGTATGTGTAAAAAAAAATGAGATAACTTTGAAAGATTTCTAGAATGCATTTTGCCTTTTTTTTTTACTTTTCTGAATAATTGTATTGTGTGTTTCTTTGCTTGCACATGTGGGTATGAGGAAAGCAAACCTGACTGGGAGTCAGATAATTCTGTGTTGCAGCTTGTGCTGTGGGCTATGGCTTCTATCTCTAGCTGCCAAGATGCAGCCAGAAAATGAAAATAACCTATCATCAGTGCTCCAGTTGTATCCAGAGAACACTTTTGCATATTTGCAGTTATGGCCTTAATTGCTGCCAGTAAGTAGGGACATAACTAATAGTGCTTTGTAATTCAGTGACTCTTGTGAAGCCAAACCAATATGTTTTGATGGAAACTGAAACATGAGCTAATTTCAGTAGGTATCAGGTGCTGAATCTGTTGAATGTAAAGTATTAATGATTCCCTCCTGCTGAATTTCTCTTTTGTTAATTTATAACAAATATTTGAATGAGCTATCTTATCCACTTCATGTTTTAGGGTTTTTTTGCCTTTGCCAGGGGCAGTATAAACTCAAGTAAATTGAGTTTCCCAAGGAGTTGACAAGTTTTCCTTCAGCGCATATGCATATTGCCTGAAAGTTATTTCTGGTTTGCATGACCTGTCCAGTTTACAGATATCAGTAGCTTTATCTAACTGTGTATTAAAATGGCAAAGGAGTTGCTTGCACTACAGTATATTACGCCATAAGAAATAGTGAATGTTTGCCAATGTATGTGTGCATGTGTGTGTGCATATTTGCACATGCATGTGAGGGAAGGATGGGGGCAGCTTACCTTGCTTTCTTAGGGTTTACTCCAGAAATGTTTTGAATTTCTTGTAAAGAGATTTTAGAGATGATAAAACTTTGACAAATCTTTCATTAACCACAGCAAAAGTAAAAAGGAACTGATTCTGTGATATTGTACTTGACAGAACTCAGACAAAGTAAACTGCTTCTATTATGCGAGTGAACATAATATTTCTGAAATTGCGTCCAAAAGCATCTATTTCACATTTTCCAAGCGCTCTGAAGATGCTCAGTGTGAAATAAAGGAAAAAAACAAACCTAGCATCCCTTTATTAATATTCTAAAATGCAAGTTGGAACTTAAAATGTTTTTTTCTCTTTAAGGGAGTAAAGATACCTCTCAGTCTCAAACTCTTAACAGGTGTTTAGGATGGTAAACGCTCTCATTAATGAGCATATTTTCTTTTTGAAAGTTATATGAGTTTCTTTCTGCTTTTTCCTTAGGCCAACATTAAGCCTTCATGATGTATTACAAGAACTGCAGGCACAAAGAAGTTAAGTAACAATAATAGCGAAGAAGAGACTCGGGACCAATATTATTTTCCTGATGATATTCTAGCTGTGCTGCCCTGTAAGACTGACTCTGCCATTAATATGGACTGGAAAGAAGATAGGCATGTCTATCTCTCCCTATAGTATGTCAGACAATAGGAATACAAAAGTAGCACCTTTCTCTGGTTTATTTAAATATTCAAAGCTATTAAATCGAGAAGTTAGTCCAGCTGAAAGTTCCTTACTCAGCCTTGTGAGGAAGAATGGAGAGAAGAAAGAAATAACTCATCTGTGTTAATCAGCCTGGGAAATCCACTGCAGAAGAGTTATCAAACTGAAAAAAAACCCCTTTCAACAAAACAAATAAGGCAGCCAGAATTTAACATTTCTCCTTCTTACTTAAAAGTCTTCTTTATGAAAGCCTATGTTTGAGAAACGTAGGCATTTCCAGCATGATAACATCTAGAACAGTGTCTTGATGGCCAGGTTATGTTAGGTAGGTTGAATGTTGTATGAAGGTATGTCATGGTTTGAGAGCCCCAAAAATCTAATTCCCTATCTTCAAACCCCCTCCCACATCTCAACTCAATGTGAGAAGGTTTTTTCCAGACAACCACACGAGACTTAAAATGGGGGAAAGGGAATATATTACAATGACTGTACACATAAATATTATAATACATTACATACATGATCTCAAGTATCTCTACTATGATAAATCAGTATTTACAATGGATCAGATCTCTCCTCCCCTCCAAATAAAAGTCCAGGAGGGAAGAAGGAAAGATCCTTTCCAGTCTCAGAGCAGCAGTTTCTCTAGGGCAGCAGTCATCTATCCTCTTCTCATGCAGCAGCTGATAGCTGGATTTCTGCCAGCACACACGAGGGGGAGAATCCAAGCCCCCTCAGCCACTCGTCTTTCAAGCGAGGGTCTTCTTCTGTGGGCTGCGTTCCCCCAGACAAGGTCGTTTCACCACGGTCATACCATAAAGCTCAGGGGTCTTCGTGGCGGTCTGTATCTTCAGGGGATTCAAACCCCTTTGCAGAGCTGTGTGCTCTGTCTCAGGCGGGGGGGGGGGGAAGGTCACCCCCCTCCGCATTCTTTCTCTGAGCTTTTTAGCTCCTCTCTCTCTGGTGCTACAGCACTCTACGACTCCTCTCATTTCGGGGTCCATCTCCCTCCTTTCTCGGAGGTCTCAGGGGGGTATGGGGTTTTATTTCTTACCCCAACTTCCTCTCTCTCTGCTGCTCTATCTCTCTCTCTCAGCTCTCTCAGACAACTCTGCATCTTCCTTGGCTGCATGCTGTTGCTTTCTTATCTTTTGGCTCTTAACCACAGTCTCTGGACGCTGCTTCTGCCACTGCTCTGTCTCTGCTCACTCACGATGGAGAAAACTTCTTTAGCTTTCAGCTGCAGGCACTTAGCCCAGCCTCACGCTGTTCCAAGTCCCCGCAACCCCCCTCTGGGGGGTCCCAGAGGCCCCAAGGGGCTCCAAGCCCCTTTCCTCATAGCCTCAGAACATGGCTACCACTTCTGCCACCAAAAAAACAACTACCTTCTCTTCCGTTCTGAGTGTGATATGTTTATATTTTGCAGAAGCACTCACTGGGTAAAACTTCAAAACTTCAAGGGTCACCACCCCCTGGGGTTTTAGCGTTTTATAACTTCAGGGGGGAAAACTGTTCCCCCCCCCCCCCCCAAGGTACTAGGAAACATTCATTTTTTTTAAGACATAGCAGAGCAGCAAGAATAGATGTTGCTATGATTTTGAGGAGCAGACTACTAGGAAACATAATTTTTTTCCCCCTTTTTCCTAATGTAGTGCTGTGCTGCCCCCAAAACATTTTCTCATTTCTTCCCCTTTGCTTTTACTGCATCATTCTCTGGGAAAATACAGCTTTAAAGCCAGAATGACACTGAGGAGGAGCCAGCTGGTATTTGAATTTGAAGTGATGCTTATCCATATCAGGAGCAGAGGAGGAGAAAGAAAAGATGTAGCAGAGACTCTATCATCCAGAGGAGACCCAACTGTACTCTCTTCTGGCTCTGCAACATCATTTTTGCAGTTCTATCCAGAACTACTCCTTGAGCAGTTAGCACTCATCAGCATGAGCAATTAACATGTCTGTAAAGAAGCTCTCTCACAAAAAAAAGAAAGTTCTTTATTTTATCCATGCCAACAGACATATAGTTTGGTTTTGTGTATGATCATCCCTCGTCTATAACTAGTAATGCTTACAAGAAAACAGTAATTATTCTTGATTAGGCTTAATCCTCTTTTGAGTTGGGATTCCCATGGCAAGCAGAGAAACTTTAGGTAACTGCAAATTATAAAGAATATAGGCAAAAACAAGAACACACTAGTTTAAATCCGGGACAAAAATATCTTTTGACATTATCTCCATATGGAGGAGAGTTTAATGCATTAAAAAATCATCTGATTTCTTTAAATGGCATGCAGTGTCTCCCAAAAAGGGTTCTCTCCTGCTGTTATCACACACGAAAAAGGAGTCTGCCTGCTGTAACAAATTGATAGCTATATAAGAACTTATAACTCCCTCTTCAGAAAAAAAATCTGCCTGTTTTCATGTAGTTAGAGGAAAACTCTCTGCTAGAGAAAGTCTCTGAAACATAGCAGCGTTTGCAAAGAAAACAAACATCTGTACATTTTGGGTGAGAATAATTCAGACTTGTAGCATATGTGAGTCCTATTGTGTTAAGTTGACATTGGAAAATGTGTCTTTTTTCTGATATGAGAACTGACATACTAGAGGTGTAGAACTCAATATTATGCAAATTAGTGATACGAGGGACTGGGACAACAGCTAATTTGGCAAAAAAATATTTATAGTTGCTGACTCTGGGGGACTTGGAAAGAGACATTTGGGAAAAGATACTGAGAATTATTCTGTTTCTGTTGGCATACATGAATGAAAAACACAGAAGTCAGGACCATGATTTTGATTTCCTGGTTGTCTGAAATGAAAATGCATGAAAAGTGAGTAATTAACCATTTCTGCTAAATACTGAATTTGCAGCTGCAAAAAGAACTATCCAAATTCTTCCTTGTCAATTTTTAATGAATGACTATTACTTATGACCATTGTAGAAAATTTCTAAATGCTATACAGAGGATTTACCATTAAAAAAAAAAAAGAAAAGAAACATAAGTTTCTTAAGCAAATCTTTCATATATTGTTGAATAGTGTGGTACAATGTAACAGCATTAGCAAAACAAGTTTAGAGAATTAAGTATCAGTCATGCAAAAGTACAAATCCAAATTCCATTAACCTGACTGACTCATGGCTCAGCAGAGACACAGATCAGTTGGAAAAAGCCCAGAGGACAGCCATGAGAATGACCAGAGGTCCAGAAAACACAACCCATGAAAAAAAATTGAATTAATTAACTAAAGAAGAATAGCTAATAAGGAATATAAATCCAATAGGTAAAAGTAATACATATTAGGCAGTTGTACAGGGATAAAAGAGCTGTTTTTCTGGTCCAAGGTGAGTTAAAAAAAGGGTCATAAATGACGGCAGCAAAGGTTTAGGAAAACCATTGTGAAAATAACATTCAAACATAAGAATACTTAAGAATAGAGAATCAACAACAGGCAACCATCTGAACACTGGTTGGAGAGTTGTCTGTCAGGGAGGATTTGCATACATAGAGAGAATTGAAGATGCCTGAGGGCCCCTTCTTACTTCATGGCTTCTCTGGGGAGTAAACTCTGGATTTATGTGTCTAACCTCAAATAAACCAGTGAAAAGTATCAACACCTCCTATATTAAAGTATCAAAACATACACAGAACCTTGAGGAAGTGACTCATATGCTTGTTAATAATTCCTGTTAAAAAATAAATTAAAGAAGGATAAAAAAATAACAAGAAATGAAGATCAAAAAATATAACTTGTCAGTACTTCTCTTTTCCCTTTTCACTCAAGAACATTTCTGTGAACACTATCTTGGACCTTGAAAAGAGAGGTAGAGTCTGCTCTTTTGCTACACTTCCTTTTTCATCAACCATAAGAGAATTTGTCTTCAGTTTCACCTTTCCTGCACTACTCTCACATTCCTACAGTTTTTCCAGGTGGGACAATGTGCAGAGATCATCCATGAACAGTACAGAATGGGCAAGAGCTGCAATGAGCACTGCTTCCATTAATCATCACAGAAAACTCTGCCCATTTATTTCTGTATAGTAATCCCCTATAAACATGGGAATTGGCTAATTAATGAAAAGCTATATACTGTGTGGAGATGAAGTTCAGAATCATCCTGGTTTTTTTATGCACGGCACACTGCCAGAGTAAGAGTTATTCACAAGAGTTATTTAGTTGAAGGATATTGCAAAGTATGTTCTGTATACAAATCTATAGCACTACTTATACTTGGTCATTGATATCTGTATCACTTACTTCTGGTCATCTCTGAAAAAAATGAAACAGTTTTTCCCTTTTGTTTCAATAAGTTATAAATCTAGGTATCATTTTTTCAATTCAGTGGTTTGTAGTTTATCTCGGCTCCAGTCTATTTCTCTCTGCCACACACAGACTCCATTACTCTGAACAAGTTATCTAAAGCATTTACAAAATCAGCAATCTATCTTCGGCTTACTAAAATGAAGATATTAGTGATCAGCAAGCCTTGCAATGCTTAGGCTTTAATTTTAGAAGCTTCACTGAATTTTCTCATTAAATTCTTCACTACTTGACTTCAAGGAAAATATCTTGAATATCTTTTTGCATATCCAGTATTAAGATGCATCTTTTTTCAAGTGAGTACAGCAGAAGAAAAAAAATATAATGACTGGAGAAATTGATTATTAGAAAGTGGTCAAAGGGAGTTGAATATTTACACTTTTTAAATGAAGATGAGTCAAGAATAGTTGCTTGTTGCTACTTACTTTTTAATCCTCTTCTGGCATTTGAAAAGGAGATGTTCACATTCATTTTTCCTCAGGGGGATTTGAAACAAATTATCTTTGTTTCAGCTTGGAAAAATCTGTGAGCCCCCATTTAATTTTTCTGTGCTACTGATATAGAAGTCTTATAACCTGATGTTCAATATCTTGTGCAGCACAGATTTTCCCCCAGACAAAAGAGCATGGTTATGCAATGGCTAGTTAGTGTCTAAACATTAAGTATGTAGTTTAAACTTATTATTGTTTTCATCATAACCAGCTATTCTATCTGTCTTTAAATTCATGTACTTTAGAAGAGAAAAAAGAGCATTCAGTCTGTGACTGTACACACAGCAAAAAAAGAGTGGGGTCTTTCTACTGGTGCATACACCTCTTTTCTCTTTATTTAGTGTTACAGATGATGTGCCTGGGTTGGTGAGTCTCCTGCCACTGTCTAGTGAAGCACAACCACAGCAGATTAATTTCCCTTCTTTAATAAGTGCTGCCTGGGTTAGCTGATACATCCAACTTAAGAAATATCTGCTGAATGCACCTGGATATATATTTTATACACTAAATTTGCACATTTAGACATGCAAGTTAAAGAAATGCTAACATGCAGGTACGTTATACGACTTTTCAATCAGCTCAAAGTAATACAGTGAATAATCATGGGAGTTTGATGGCTCTTTTGGCTGAACCAGAACTGCAGAGTAGAAAAAAAAAAAGAATTGGGATTTGCCAAAACACCACAAGTGAAGAAGAAAACTATT
Organism: Manacus vitellinus; assembly: GCF_001715985.3. Lineage (NCBI taxonomy): Eukaryota > Metazoa > Chordata > Aves > Passeriformes > Pipridae > Manacus > Manacus vitellinus. Next base: position 4,840,298 of record NW_021940478.1, read on the forward strand.
TTTTACTTGATGCATTATTGATACTTCATTAGTTTTGTGGATAATTTGGGCCAATTTGAGATACAATTTTTCAGTGATAAAAATATTTTATTAAATAATACTAATGTATAATGAAAAGTTTAATATAATTTTCCATATTATCTTAATTTGCAGTAGAAGAGATCAAGAACAAGGTAAGAAAATTCTTACCTTGACAAACAGAAGCTGAACTTAACACAAAACTTATATTTCATGTGCACTATTCCAGATTTATGCCAAGAGATTAAATATCATAGATTGTATTCCTCTGAAATTCTGGTTCAAAGGGAATAATTTGCACATTAGTTGACTTTGTGTTTTCTTCCCAAACCATCAATCACACAGTATTTACATAAAGGTAGGCTTTCTCAATCTTGAATAATTTCTTGGCGCACATAATTTCAGTTCATTTATACTGTGTTGCTTTGAAGAGTACAATGCTATATCTGGCAAAAGTTTCTCTTGTTCACTGTAAATTGATGCTTTTATAAAAAAGGGAATAATTACAGTCTTTTTCACTAAGGATGAATTATTGGTTCCTCAGTCATTTGGTAAATTGAACAGAAACATACACTTTAGAATTCACTTTCTCTTTTTTGTTTTGTTATGTTCTACCCTAAATGAAAGATGGCAGACAAAACCAGACTTTGAATAATTGTAGATAGACTTCTAAAGACAGGTTTTTAATGAATTAGTAAAAAATTTAAAGAGTCTTCATAGCTGAAAAATGACAGAAGATTCAAATATTTACAATGTATTTGCCATATACCAGATGAGTTTTAGAAATATATTCAACAGAAGACACTGCATTTCTAAAATAGTATAATTAAAATTTTGAGAGCATTATTATTGAGAACAAAATAAAAAAAAATTTTATAGTATCTTTTTCCTTTCCATTCCTTAGAATAAACTTCCAAGAGCTTGAAACGAACTTACGGAGCAGAATTGGTATTTCAGAAAGGAAGCTGATTCAAATGAAGGTTTAAAAGTTCTAAGAGGTTTCAGAAAGCATCTCTGCCTGAATGGAAAAGCCAGGTAGCGTCAGACAAAATTATGATGCCTGCTCTGTATGAAATAACTTAAGAGGAGAATGTACAACTCTTATCAATAGCAATGTTAGAATGAGAAATGTTGATGTCTCTATACAGCCATAAGGTACTAAGTCTGATCACTGCTTTTAATTCATTTCAGAACAGCAAATGTATGAAATTCAGACATGAAACTGTAAAGTGTATTTACTCTCTGAATTGAAAGAAGCAATCTGAACACTAACCTACACTGAAGAAAAGAAACTTACGGAAGAAAACCATGAAAAGGGGAGACCCCTTGGGCTAGAAAGCATGAAAAGAAATGAATAAACCCCCCTGAGTTAGACTAGAATATTCATGAGAGCTTGGTAACTTTATAAAAGTAGGTGTAGTTTGTTTCAAGAAACTTGTTCCAAAGTGTAGCTTACTAATTGTATCTACCATTAACCTCTGCAGTGGTTAATGTTCCTAAACAGAAAACCCCGTTTAGGATAGAAAATGTTACATGATGCAGCCAATAAAAGGCAATACAGAGTTAAGCCTCCTACAAAGCTTGACCTTTTCTTTAAATGGCTTGTGGTTTTAAATTTTGATTAAAATTTGTCTCTGGTCCCAGGAAGTGCTCTGAATTAATAGCAATAGTGAGAACTGCACCATATCAATTATTTTGAGAGACTGGGTGCAGTATGAATTTCTGTTTAGGTCAAGATTTTAGAGGCTAGACAAGGATTACTTTCCTGTACAAAACTCAATCCACTCTGAGGTGCAAATTGTTCTCTGAGGAAGAGATTGAACTTTTCCCAATGTCTATGACAATGGGGTTCTATGCTGGTTTGATTCCTTCAAATAAATATATCAAACACTTGGTATGAAATTCAGTAATTAAAAGTGACTCTCTGCAACTTCTGCAGATACTTGATACACAGACAGCAACAGACTGTTTGGAAATCACGTATCTTTAAAGAAAATTTCCCTTCATGCCAGTGACTTTCTAAAAGCATTAGAAAAGTTTCAACCATGAAAGGTTTTCCTTAATTCTGTGCCACTATGTATGGAAAATTGTCTCTGGGGAGGTAGGGTAAATGTACAGAAAATAATATATTTTTTTCAAATGTGAGAAGGATTTCTGCATTCAACTGAACTAAAACATCACTAGCCTTTAAATTTCTTGCTTGCTTGATACAAAATGCTTAGGTACTCTTGTACAGCAAACAATGAGAGCACATCACCGTATCTGATAGTTACAACAGGCATATAATATTTCATCCTTGTTTCTCTTTTCTAGTCTGTAAATTAATTGAAATGTAATTGCATGTCTTCCATGACTCTAGCACAGAAAACTATTCTAGCTCAGAGTGATTTTAATCACTTTAATTCAGAAAATAACTTGCTTGAATGTTAATCGCCTTGCTAAGTGTCATTTGTGTGGATTTCATACTAGAAGAGGCAGGAAAAAAGCTGATGACCCTCAAAAGGTGCTTGGAAAAAAGGTGCTCCATTGCAGAAAATCCTTTTCATACTGATAGCCAACCATATAGAGAGATGCTTCTAAGACTTATTTTTAAATAAAAATCTTTCAGGACTTAGCAGTGCTTACACTTCCCAATAGATGAAAGCCACACATACAACTAAATTTAGAAAACTTGACAGGGAAGGCTGTGCTCTTTCCATCAGTAGCAACTCTGCTGGAGCTAGGGCTGCTTTCCTTCCCTGCCTGCTTTTCATTGCTTCTCAGAGCCTCTGTTGATTTCACAGATCTTAGCTGCTCCATCAGCTACAAGAATGTCTCATTATAATCTGACATAAACACAGGTTTTGCTGAAGAGTTGTTATAAGGAAACTATGACTTTGTTTTAGGTCAGTGTTGCAACTTTCTCTTTCTTGATCATTTTGGCTGTGCTGTGGCGTTATGGTTATAACTGAATTAGTCTGTCACTGGGCATGTGATAATGCATATAGATTTAGTAACAGAAGTAAGCAAGTTCACTCCTCTAATTTAATATTCTCATCCTATTTTGATAAGCATTTTCTAAAATGATAAAGAAAACCTGGTCATAGGCAGAGAAAAAAGATGCTTACCTGATCTCTTTCAAAGAAGTTATGAATTTTATTTATCAAAGAAAGGAGGATGAAACAGCATTTTTTAGGAAAATGCATAACATGATTTACTTACACTTCATATTTCTGAGTTTGAAGACGGTCAGAAAAAAACATTCTAGAGTTCTTAAAATAACTTGCCAAAGAAGTTCTATTTAATATTATCAGCAATAATTGTTGGAAATCATTGCCTCTTTTGAAAAGAAGTCTAAATTAGACAGTTCTTCCCAGTATGTAGTTATCTGCCACATATATTTTCAGTAAGCTTTTAAAGGCTTCCTAGGGTAATGGAAAATCATTTTGATTGTTTGGGGTTTTTTACAAGTTTCTTCATTTTTCTCTGATGTTCTTTACCTGATTAATTTTTTCAAGGTTTTTTTCCCATTTTTTCCTTTTTATATTTTTTCAGTTATCTGCAGCAAGTCACAGTATATTAAGGTGTCACATGCTGGTCTGTTGATATGTGTTTGTCCAAGCTAATAGTCCCTGGAGGGATTTTAGCTTTTTCTGTTTTCCTTTACTGGAAAGGAAATGTAACATGCATTTAAATTGGCTTTGTCTCCCTTGCATCCCACATTTACAATTCTCTACCTCATTCTTGCAGATGTGAGGAAGAAATGTCAGCTCTGTTGCTCACAGAGTGTCACAGTAAAATTCACTCTGGAGTAGGGGACTAACTGAATGAGTTTGCCAAAAGCCATTTGACATCCTAGTTTGCATGGCTGCAGAGACTCCCTTTCTCATTGAAGAGTCTGCCATATGACATGCAAGGATCCTTTGGTACTTTGTTTTTCCCTGTTCTCCCAGACAGTTTTGGTTCCAGCAATGGTTGTGTAAATCTTCTTACTGTTCTAACCTCTTCTTCCTTGCTTACAACAGCCCTGAGTAATAAAGTCTAAGCAAATCACATTTCATAAACAAGCAATGATATGTTTTCCTTTTACAGATTTTATTATTTTTTTTCCTATATAACTAGAGGGTCTTCTTCACATTTTTTCAAGTATAAGCTCTTGGATGGCCTAAATTAATTTCTCTCCCACCTATAAACTCCAAAATCTCTTTCTATGACTCCTGTGTCTGCGACCGAAATCAAAAGAAAAAAACCACCAATGCAGTGTTTGTTTGGGCACAGCATCTACTGCTCAGGTCATTCATGTTTAACTCTCAAATGTTTCAAACAACCCTCTAATCTCTCAACTAAAAATTTAGCTTCAACAAAATCTCTTTCTTTACTGTAAAAAGACAGATGAAATATTACTAATACATTAAAGAATTGTCTAACTTGAGACCTCTGGGGATTTTCTTAGTCATTTCTCAAAGATGATATACTTTCACCCACATTCGTCTAGACAAAAGCCTGCCTCTGAGCCCTTATAAATCTTTAACTCACTTTCAGGATTTAGACTCCATGAGTCCTATCTATTCTGTTGAAGTGAAAGCATCTCCTAGCCCAGGTTGATTTCTTTGCCATCATGCTCTACACCATGCCAGGACAAGGCGATTCAAGTGTTACTCTTCTACCATGGTTACCTCCTCTCCTTTCTTTTCTTTTTTTAACAACCATAGAGTATAGGGTTTTGAACACCATAAAAGCACTAGCTTCTCTATTTATTGTACTGCTCTTATATACCCATCCAACCTTTCCTTTATGTGAAAGTCTGCTATGACAGAATGTCATCAAGCTCTGTCACAGGCAGCCATAAAATCTGTACTCCAGCAGTAGAGAGGAAAATGCTTTATAGGCCATACTTTCTCCTCCTGAAAAGCAAAGAAAGGAGAATTTTCCTGAATTTATTAAAAATAACCCTTCAGTGAGGACCAGAAGTTCTGAGTAATGACCCAGACCATCTTTGCTACTCAAAAATAGGAGTTGGTTCATGCTTCTGAATTTCAAAAGAAGACTTCTTCTGTAAGAGCTTTGCAAATAAAATATATCTGTTTTCCAATGGGTCAAGTTTACTATCAGTACAATATTCTAGTTCAGACTTTTTTAAATTGCATCAGTTGTCACAAGATGAAATGGGGTATTCTTCTCACTATATATTGATAACTGTTTTAAAGAGATTATCAGGAAATAAAACACTGCAGACACACTATAACTCTTCAAAAGTCTAGATGTTTTGTATTTTCTCTTTCTGTGCCCAGTTCTTAGAGAAAACTATGAGAATTTTGGATTGTGTGTCAATGATGATGTGCTCAAGGAATTACTCTCAGAAATTTTTCCTTTCATCTAGTCTTATCATGACACCACTGTTGGCTATTTCATATGTCACAAGACTTGATACATCTATTTTATGTCTTATACCAGATTATAATTCCAGGATTTCTAGTTGTTTTCAAAGAACTCCAGTGGAGGAAAACAATTCACGAGTAGCTTGAGCACTCTCTGCTAACTTTGTCCAGGATTTTTCCAATGTCTTTACTGAGAAACAGTGTGCTTTGGTGAGCTACCAAAATGGATGGAAACCATGAAAATCCACCGTGAAGATACACAATTGAAGACTACTTCTATTAACAGAGCTCAAGCTGCTTGGGGTTTCTCAAGGAATAGCTCCTATCTCCCGTACATGAAATCACATAGAAGAGCACAGGACAATACAGAACATGACTGCACGATATGGAACTGAGATAGAAGTGTTTATACATATATGCGCATGTGTATGTGCAGAAAATTCAGTAAGAGTTAAAATAATCTGGTTTTCAGTAACTGTATTTATGTAAGCCCCTCCAGACATAAATTACGCAGCTTGAACAATGGCTACTAAGGAAACAACTCTTTCTGTAAAGGTACTAAAGAAATGATGTCATGGTAACAGTAGCAGCCTAGTAATTTGTGAATTTGTCATATGCACAAAACGCATAATCAGAGTATCAAGGTATTAAGTGAAACATTACAAGGAATTTGGTATAGAAGTCAAGATTGGTATTTTTATAACCATAGACATTAAACACAAAATAGCTGCATGAAGACGTAGGTCCCATAACTGTAAACCATTGAGAGTGTAAATTTACAACACTGAATTACTAAGTGCTCAGTTGTTTGGAGTTTATTTTGGACTGAATGAATTGTATGTATTTTCTGCATCAAAGTTGCAATCATACTATGGTTTCTGTAGTATTAATGCTCCCTCCTTCCTTAACAGACATATTCAGATGTATCTGCATGCCACTGCCTACCTTATGTGCATCACCAAAGGGTTTTAGCCCCCAGATTCTGCAAGTATGCATTTTAGGGCATGTGCCATCAAGAGCTATAGGATGGCACACACACTGGAGACAGGACCCTGACAACTGCTGTTGGTAAATTCCTTAATTCAGACAATAAATAACCCTGATTTATTAGAAGCTCCTAACTGATGGATTTCAAACCTGCTAATCTTTGTGCATGCACAACACCAGTCAGTTTACAGTAGGAGTTGAAGAAGTGTTCATATGACTTTTGCATTGGAATAACAATAATCACCCTCAGAAGTGAAGGGACTAGAAGAGAAATCGTAAGCCAGTTAGTAACTTTCCATCTCACATTAACTGTTGGTTATACACACACTCTGAGGGTGTATTCTGAAAAACTGAAGTGACTTGATGTCATACCAAACAGCTACTTTTTTTGCCACAATGCAATCTCAGGCTGTCACTAAATGATGATCTGTCAATTTTTCTGACTTGGTTCTCTACTTCGCATTCAACTACAATGAGTCATACCATTTTTCAGGTTTTCATGGTTAGATAGCTGGACTGACTAGATCAGTTTTCTGTTAGAATAAAATGTTACTGAAACTCTCACGCAGATAAACACTGAATATCATTATGACAGAAAAGTGAACATGATAAACTAGAAAAGTGAAGAATATTTTAAACTTCATAATATAAAATGATCCTGTGATCTAAGCTAAGAGAAGCAATGATCATGCTGAAAACTTCTCTGTTCAGGAGCCTATAGAGCAAAGAAAAGTGTGTTGTTTTTAGAGGTATTACCTCTGCTGTATTTGTATTCAAAGGTCATGAACAAAGGAAATGACCGAGCTAACAGTTTATTTGTTTGGCATAAAACAAATCAAAGAAGTTACAAATTCAGGGTTACTGTTTTTTCATTTGCTAATCTGGATGAATGGCAATGTTTAACTTGTTCTTAATCCTAAATGATGCTGTAAGTCTTTTGGGGTGGGATATTAACACCAAAGAGATTACGGAGATGCTTGAACAAAGTGCTTCAGATGAGTCTGAACAGACAAGCACCTAAATCTACAAACAAGTAAAAGAAAAGTCATTATTTGGGAGAGATGGGATGGGGGAGAAAAGAATAGGACAAGGATTGTGATTGTTGCATTGACTGCCAATTAATAATCTCCATGACCACAACAGCGGTCATCTAAAATAGAAATGAGATCAGATTTAAATAGTTACATGCTTAAAGCCTCTGCACTCCTCGTGCCATTTTAATGGAAAACATTCCACTTCTGCACAGTTACAGCATCTTCAAGTACAAAGGTACCACTTGCCAGCAAAATCAACATTTATGTGCTTTCAGTCCCCAGATTGATTAAAGAGTTCTCCTATTCTTCTAACTAACAGATAGGAGGAAAAGAGGCTCCTGCTCTCAACACTTGGACTCAAAAATTGCCTTCGTCTCAAATAAGTAAGATTCGAACGCAATCAGTACTCCAAAATAAAATGCTAGGTGAAAAAGTATTAGACCAGTTTTCCACTGACCAGTGTTTTCATTCACATATCACAGGTGTGTTGAAAACTGCTTAGACAGATGGTCTCAAAAGATAGTGATCAATGTCCAGAATACTGGGCAACAAGTGGAGAGCTTGGGAATGATTTTTTCATATCTCCATGACTAACAGAGATGTTAATACAGAATGCATCACCCACAGTCCAGATTGCAATAAGATGAGGGGATAAATGTTGGACAGAGTAAAGAGCAGAGATTTGTTCCAGAGGGATGTTGGGAGACCAAAAGTACCCGTCCAAATACATGAACAAACAAATGTCTCCACATTTCTCATATGCTAATTTAATGAACTAGAAAGAATCAAAGAAATCCTTCTTCCAAAGACATCTGTTGATAGGATAGAGAAGTACGTTGCATTATTTTAACTGGTTTTGGTGAGTATTTTGTGTTAGGTGGAATTTGCTGCTGCTATAATATAAAGACATGATACAGGCTAAAGTCTGATAGAAAATTTCAAACTTTATTTGCCTGACTCTTTTTTTTATTTTAGAATTAGCATGGTAAAATATATTACAGTGTTTTCACCGTGTTATGGATTTGAGGATTTGCACGGAAAAAACTGGATCTGAGCACATGTAATCAAATTCTTCTGTGAATTATGCTTGTGCATGTAAATGAAGCATCACCCTCTGCACAGTACCAGCACACTCGCAACAACTCTGAGGGACTGATTAAATGTTAATAATCTGTTATTTGGCTCCTCTTTCTACCCAGCTTCCCACAACCGTTCCTCTGTTTCCAGTTACAGATGTTGAAGTGCTAAGTATTATCTCAGTGCTCAAGTAACATGGTCATGGGACTCAAAGAGATCTCACATGCTGCACATTTGAGCAAGAAAAGGCCTGTGGTAACTCCTTCTACCTTTCTTTTTTCTCCCATAGTGGACCTATACAGCCTGCTCGAGGCTCTGCCTGTGTTCCTGTATTACTACTGGGATTTTATCTGCTCATTATTGATTTCAGTGAAAGCTTTCTTCTGACTTTCAAAATCAACTGCCAGAGGATAATTCATCTCTCAAAAAATGTTGGGAGGTGGAGATGACTGTAATACTGTCTGGGGGGTGGGTGTAGAAGCGCAGTTGCAAACAGAGCATAAAACATGGGGGAATTGTGTTGGAGGAAGTCTTAAAATTGATATTTTTAAAGACAGGTCAAAATAATTTTTATCGTATGATTCCTCATTATGTTGAAAGGGGAGGCTGGTATCAAATCTTTATTGATGGTTCATTTCTCCTAAGAGCTGAAGCTCATATCAGTATATCACTTAATAATGATATATATATAGTTATCAATTTACAGTTTTCTGCAGCCATGACTGGTTTTCCATGGCACTGAATAGCTTGCCAGTCACCAGAAAGAAATATTTACTTAGTTTTAAGTTTTTAAAATTTAAGAAACAATTTAGGCAATGTATATTAGGCAATATTCCTGTTATCTATTACTAAAAAAACTGAAATATTAGCATATTTTCAGGCATAAGAGAGCTAGGATTCTTTGAATGATTTTAACATTATATGGTTAACATTATATGTTATTGAACAAGAGCCAGAGACATATATCCATTTTTTACCATGGAAGTAGCACATAGATTGTATCTTATTTTAAAAAAATGCTCATACAGCTTGTTTTACCTTTTAGTTAGAGCAGGCTAATATACATCACCTCTTGAGAGCTTCAACTAAGTTGCTAAACTACCTTAAATCTACTGCCAGTCATGTAACCTCACCCCACAAGTATGAATGCATAGCACTAAAATAAATGTTCCCCAAGAATGCAGAGCATAAACAGAAATTTGGAGGTGAGTGATGGCTGTGGGTGGGAAAAAAGTGTGCTTTTCTTTCTTTTGTTATAACCAATATTGCATTTTAATGATCACATCCAGGGAAAAATCAAGCATGAACCATTGTCTGTATAGCTTCTGGGTGAAGAGAGTAAATGGAAAGATAAATGGGGATAAGAACAGAGATAACGTGCAGAGAAAGGGAGGAGCCAGAAGAGGAACAGACACACAACTGGATCAAATGGGGCAGTATTCTTTGGAGGTAGTTTCTCTCTGTTCTTGCCAGACTCGACTGCTCTACCTCTACCTAAGTAGGTGAAGGGGAGAGATTCCTGTGTCAAGGGCACTTCCAGCATGGGGAGGTTCATGAGGGAAGGGATGCTGAGTGCTTACCTCCCCAGCATAACTGAAAGATTATGAATTTCTGGCTGCAGCTGTAGAAACAATACCTTATCTGGGGAGATGATGTTCTCCCACATCAGTCTTTATACAATTTTTCTCATGCTCTCGCACTGTAGTGATGTCCTTTAAGGGCTGGGTGTGCAAGTCCTGTCTATGGCAGGAGTTAGTGCATGCTGTATGCTGGCCCAGGGATTAATAACTAGATAACAAATCTTTTTGAATCCTGGCTTGCCTTATATCTTGATAGGAAAGCAAATCTCACCCTTTTGGCAGCAAATTATTTCATTTCAAGCATGCTGCTGGTAAATTATGTTTTCCAAACTGATGAATGTGGGATTTCCTGTGGTGTAAGTTGTTTTGTTTATCTTGGTTGTTTATATTTCAGTTTTATGAAGCAATCTGTCTGGGGAGGGGCCTAGAAAACACTCACTGAGGCTTTTCTTCTGATATAGGTCTTCATAACCATAGATCTATATAAAATCAAGTGTGAAAGTAAAAGCCCCCTTCACCCTGGTGCTGAGATGTTGAATACAGATAGTTGTGCTTCTACTCGCGTGCTATATTCCTGTACTTCTTTATAACCATTCATTTTAAAGCCAGCTAATGCATAGAAGATGAAAAAACTTCAAGAGATTGTAGGAAATAGACTCTTGCATCAGATACAGATCCCTACATAGTCTTCCTGGTAGTTGACTGGAAATGTTACTTCAAACAACTTCCTTGCAAACATTACTCTCAGGTGCAGTGACTGACTTGCTTATAGCCTCCTTACCTTTAAAATTCATTTGTGGTTTAGTCTTTGTTCAATGAATTTGTTTTTCAATCAGTGATTGTAATGCTTGAAATGGTAAAAGCAAAACAATTTTTGTTGTGTCTCTTCATATTCTTTCAACATTCTTCTCTTCCTTCTTCTCAAGGGCTGACAGGCCATATGGACCTCTAGGAAATTTCTTAATGCCTTTGTGTCATTACTGTTGTATGACCTCCATTTCTTACAGGTTGCAGCTTTGTCTTCTGTTGCTTTCCTTCATCTATTCTAAATACTAATTTTTGTTTTTCTGCTCAGTATCTTAATTCCTGATGGTTACAGGGCTTCTGCAACCAATTCCATCATCTTTTCTTTCCCAAAAATAAGATTATGAAGAGGAATATTACCTGGAACAAACTGCTTTATTTAGGACAGTGTATTAACACATTTGTGATTTTGGGTCATGTTGGTTTTAGTCCTTAGATTGTCTACATTTCTTAAAAATTTTAAGAAGCTTGGAGAATATAATGCAACCTTGTAACACATCTTGCAAGTGGACAGTTAAGGGATAGAAAAGTTAGCGAGGCAAAGGAGACCTGGGAGAGAGAACCATGAGGAAATATGTATTCTCTTGCTTCCTTTCCCTGTTCTTATTTTGTCACATATGCAAGGTAGAGCAACTTTGTGCCACAGAAAGAGTAAGAGTAAGTCGTAGTAAATAACAGTCTATGATCATGTAGTGAAAAATAAAAAGCTGTCAGTTCAGCTGCCAGAATTCTGTAAGATTGCTAGTACAGTTCTGTAAGTTTGCTAATTAAAAAACTATTTAAATATTATTCTGAGAAGTTAAAGAAGGGAAACAAATCTCTGGTAGCCTGTCTGCATTTCTGTAGCTACTTGTAGCTTGTGCTGCATCTGAAGCTACTGTGCCGTGTGATGTTTCAGAGAGGCTCGAAATCAGCAGCCCCTCCACTTTCTGCAGCTCCTGAGTCCCATTGGCTGGAAGGCAAAGCAGAGGCGGAGAGTGCCCTGAATATTTGTCTCTTCCACACACCGTAAAACAGGCAGCCGGCATGCGCTGTCTGAGAGCGAGAGTGGTGCTTGCAGTTTGGAATCAGTTCCTGCTCTGCAGCAGTCACTTGGGCATTTTATGCTCACCTCTCTTTAATGGAAAGGAACAAAAAAGCCTTGCAGCATACCAGTGAACTAAACAGGAGCTGACCACAGGGGAGAATCTGATGCAAACATAAAGACTGTTGGGACTCTGTGACATAAATCACCAAGGTAAATGTGAAGATGATCAGAAACTGCATCTGTGAGAGTGTAAACCAATATTTCTGAGTCTGAAACCTGATTTTTTCAGAGTAGTCAAAGTGTTCTGAACTGCTATCTGCCTTGGTCCTAGCTTATTTTTCTTTTTTTCCCAAGTTGAAAAACCAAAGAAGGTTTTCAGAGGAATGCAAAAGGAACAGGAGTTTTAAAAGCAGGAAGTTGAAAGGGGAACTCCATAAGATGAATTTCACCCAGCATCGTGGGACACTCCAGCCTCTCCATTTTTGGAACCACAGCTACAGACCGCACGGAGGTGCCAGCGAGCCAAATGCAAAGGGCCACTCCTCAGGAGGCTGCTACGAGCAACTCTTTGTATCCCCTGAAGTGTTTGTGACTCTGGGCATCATCAGCTTGCTGGAGAACGTCTTGGTCATTGTGGCAATAGCCAAGAACAAGAACCTCCATTCACCCATGTATTTCTTCATCTGTAGCTTGGCAGTGGCTGACATGCTAGTGAGTGTATCTAATGGATCAGAAACCATTGTCATCACGCTGCTAAACAACACAGACACAGATGCACAGAGCTTTACCATAAACATTGACAATGTCATTGACTCAGTGATTTGCAGTTCCTTGCTTGCATCAATTTGCAGTCTTCTCTCAATAGCAGTGGACAGGTACTTTACTATCTTTTATGCCCTCCAGTACCATAATATCATGACAGTGAAACGTGTAGGTGTTATCATAACATGCATCTGGGCTGCTTGCACGGTCTCAGGCATTTTGTTCATCATTTACTCTGACAGCAGCGTTGTCATCATCTGCCTTATTAGCATGTTCTTCACTATGCTCATTCTCATGGCATCCCTCTATGTCCACATGTTTATGATGGCTCGGATGCATATAAAAAAGATTGCTGTTCTTCCAGGGACTGGCCCTATTCGCCAAGGGGCCAACATGAAAGGGGCCATCACTCTCACCATCCTGATTGGAGTTTTTGTTGTGTGCTGGGCTCCATTTTTCCTGCACCTGATTTTCTACATCTCCTGCCCCTACAACCCTTACTGTGTATGCTTCATGTCCCACTTTAACTTCTACCTGATCCTCATCATGTGCAATTCCATCATTGATCCACTAATCTATGCATTCAGGAGTCAGGAGCTCAGGAAAACATTCAAGGAGATTATATGCTGCTGTAGCCTGAGAGGGCTTTGTGATTTCCCTGGCAAATATTAAACCAAATGGATGGATATGTTACTGTGTACACAACATGCAGCACAGATTTCCAAGCCTTCAGATCCTCTTTCTCAGCAGAATTTGCTTTAAACCTTTGAGAGTGAGCACCTCTTTCTGTCTCCCCTCTCTCTCATTCTTGTATCCCATTCGCATGTAATTAATATTTCTTAAAAATGTTTGTGATGTCTACAGTTTGTAATTTATTTAGCTGGAAAGAGAAGTAGCACTCCATTGCAGTTTGTAAGAAGCAAATAAATGTAATGATTTATGTGAAATACCAACAAACACAAGCAGCTGTATATTTCAACTGCTGAAAAAATAAATAACTTGCCTGACTTACAGTATGTATTGACTGATACTCTTTCTTATTCTATTGAAGCAATTATAGCTACATTATATACATCTTAAAATAGAGCATATACTTTTATAATAGTGGATTAGAGGTTCTCTGAAATTAGAAAGCAAATTTTTCAGAAAGGTTAGTAAAACCAACAATTTGTATTTATTAATTTTGAACTCTTTTTGTTCTACTCCACAGCAGCAATTCTGTTCTTTGTTACAGTTATTGCCCACAGCAACAAGATTTTTCAAACACTTGCTACACGGACAGTTGAATGCTTGGGATTCTGGATGGGTTTTGTTTTCCAGGTGATGACTGCTGTATGTCTGAGACTACTTTTTTGCAAACTTTAAATTGCTCCCTGGAGCATCAGTCAGCCCTGGATATATTGGCAACACTGGCATCCAGGTAGCCTAGCACCCTCCATTCAGCCATGAGGCAGATACAGTATTATCTTTGATAGTGCCAGCACCAGTGTAAAGATTCACTGAGAGATTTACCTGACAAAGTCAGAACTTCATTTTGAACATTCAGTCCTTACTCTGAGGTGCTGTGGGGAACAAGGACTCTGTGCTTCAGAAAAAATACATCCTTGTTGGAAACAAACTGCCCTCTGCTCTGAAGTGTGATGTTAGCAGATGGGATTCACTGCCAGGATCTTTAAAGAGGAGTCAAGGCATGTGTTAATTTGGTCCGAGCACTTCAGACCACACTGTGGAACATAAGGGGTTTGTAGAGGAAATGCTATCACTCAGAGTGAGTGCTGGCTGATGAGTCTGGTTGCCCATGTTCTGTATCTGGCAGTCCTGTGTGCTGCTGCTGCTTGAATTCAATTCACTTTTACAAGCATCTCATTGAATGTGTTCTCAGTTTCGCACTAAAACACCTCTCTCTCCACAGGTTATAGTAGGGACCTCAGGTCCCTGGTATTAGCACTTTTGGAGGCATTTAAAGTATAAATGGGAGTACATAGGACTATGTGAAGATGCCATTTAACATCTCAAAAATATCAGCTTCTATGTAAGGACACAGAAAAATTAATTTCTTTATTCCCAATAACTATAAAACATAGTGGAAACGCAGAAGATTTCATAATCTCTGATTTAAAAACTCAAAATTAAAGGTACAGCACAACTCAGGAGTTAATCCAGAATGCTTGATTTTACCAAGATGAACAATGAATAAATTAAAAACAGGATGAGCAGTCCTATTAATTTTCTTAGAAACAGCTTCTTTCTTCAAGATGTTTGTTCCTTCATTAAAGAAAAACATACTACGAAAAGCTTTTCAAAGAGACCAATGTTTGCTACCTGGGATTCTTCAGATAGAAGCTGATCTTTCAGTTGTGGGTAACTTTTCAAGATATTTTAAAATTATGACAAAATTTGATCCTCATTCTCTGTTAAAGAGAATGAAGGACTTAAGGTGGGTCTCAGGATTTCTAACTCGAATTTACTTACAAGGAGAGCAAGAACGTAATTTGACTTTATGCATTGAAGGCTCTTAGTAGAATAAAAAATGCCAACGAAGGAGTATTAAAACTCAAGAGGAGAAAACAATAAATGTATTTCAATTAATAGTCTATCCAAAAATTCAGTGTACTTTAATAAAGGCCTTTTTTCTCCCACGACACCTGATACTATCTATGCAAAAATATTCAGGTCATAATGAAAGAAATTGCTGGTGCTGGTTTGAACAAGGCACAAATCTTACTTCATCTTTCTTTAGCCTCACCTTCTATAGCTGTTTTAGGACTGTAAATTATGATACTGGGATTCCAGATTTTCCTTTGCAGTCTGTGAATGCAGAGAGGACCCAGTGGAAAGTGGCACAAGAGCAAGATACTACATTAGATGCTCTGAGCATTACCTTGAAAGTCTCTATTTCTCCCCTTAAGATATACAAGGACCAGACACCTAATTTAAAGACCCCTGAATTCTGAAGAGGATGTGTGTCTGCAAATTACTTTCTGATCTGCCAGCTGATTCTTAAAACCAACAGTCTCTTTTTTTGTTGTTGTTGTGGGTTTTCTTTTGGTTTTGGGGTTTTTTTCCAACCCAAGCAGAAGAAAAATAATAATTTGCATCAATGGTTTTCTTGCAGTTTCCAAAAAGCAGTACATATCTCTTTTATGCTTATTTGGACTAAGACTAGTCAAGACAGTTATGACCCCACTAAAATTTAAATTTCATTTAGAAGCCTAATTTTTAAAATTAGCTTATTACAGAGTTTTAGCAGCTCTGAGCCTGCTTAGTAGCACTTCTGTATTTATTTCATAAAGCTAAATGTATATACATATTTTTTTAAAGAGGACTTTTTCATTTCATGGTATCATTTTTGAGAGTGTAATTAATTGAAATTACTTGCGAAACCTGCTACATAGATAATTTTCTATTCTCAGTTAGTCTTTTCCTTCTGAGTAGTTGAATCAGTTTGCCATCCAAATAAATTAGTGTAGTGAAAGATAAATAAACTAATCTAGCTTGTTGGAGAGTGGAGAGAGTGGAGGATTATTTTCCACACTCAATTTTCTGGAACTTTGTTCTTCTATTTGAAAATCTCCTGAGAAAATGTGATTTCTTTCTTTGAATAACTGAGGCTCTAATCACTTTGGCACTTATCATTCTAGTCGTGTTAGGTAACAACAGTATATTCCTCTGTGGCAAGGAAATCGTTTTGTCTCCACTTTACGGGTGTAAGGATTTACATTTTCACTCCTGCTGGAAAAAGAGGCTAATGGATTTGCTTCGCCTTCTAGAATGTAGTCTTTTCTTGAGCTGGAAATTGATGGTAGTGTTCTCCACACTTTTCACATAACTGGCTGATACTTTTCTGGAAGAATTTGAAAGTTGGAACTCCTTTTGCTGGGAAGGCCTTCTGCTCAGGTGGTGGCTCTTTCTCAAAGGCTCTTTCTCTTCCCCCCTCCCCTGCATAGCAAGAGAAGTTCTCAGCCTTGCTCTCTGGTACGCAGAGAGATAACATTGTTTGCAGACATGTACAAGGCCTCCTTGGGCCAGAGAGAGCAGGGGAGGAGAGAGAGAAGAGAAGGAGGTGGAACATTGCCTTTTGGCCCGATGAGCTGCATGGTAAAAAAGTGGTCCTTGCATCTGAAATAAACCTTTTCTTTTAATCCTTCCACTGGCTTGGCATTCTTGGGAAGAATACCTGCGTATGTTTTACCTTACAGTAAAGTAACACACAAAACTTTTCAATGAAACGTCTTTCTTCAAGAGTGACACTTCTTTAGCTCTGAAGTAGTTTTTGAACAAAGTAAAGGTCTCCAAAAGGTACTTAGGAGGCTAGAGTTTGTCTCAGTAGAGTATATTTTGAATGATGATCCAAAATCCCTTTTACAACTGAAACATGCTGTTTTCTGGAAGCAAAGAGAAATGGTCTGGTAGACTAATGTTATTGAATGTGCAACAACAATGATGCCTTCAGTTGTGCCTTTAAGAGATATGCAGAGTACGTGTTCTTTTAAAAATCACGTAATTCTAAAATTAATTAGTTACTGTTAAACTGATCCTATTATACAGTGTATTCCTTGAGGCCTCCTTCATTCTCAAGCTTAGTTCTGGTGAAGAACTTTGGTCCTGGTGTTATTTATAATATACTGTGTTATTTATAGGCTTGCATAGGAATTGCAATCTCAATCTCACTGGAAGGAGCTCTCAGAAAACGTACCTTTAGGCAGGAAATTTTCATTGTTTCTCCAGAAAATATCTCAGATTTGAAATTACTATTCTGATTCCTTCCATCACATCCGAAGTATCCTAGTGTTTTCTCTTTGTATAAAATACTTCTCTCGCCTATTACAAGGAACTGTCTACTGCTACTACAGATGCTCACTGTCACACAAACTAGGTTATGAATTGACTCTATCTGGCCTCTCTTTTGGTTTTGCTGGTTTCAAATGGTACTGTTTTCCTAGCTGTTTTTCATATTATTACTCACTCTGTTCACAGGTGAAGAGATTTTCAGATCACCCCCTTTGAGTTTATAATGTAAATGTCCTCATCAGTTCTGCTTTTACCCTTTTTTTTCCCTTGCAAATACTAGTAATTTGTTTCAGTTGTTATCCTTCATGCTTGGTATGTTTCTGTATTTGTGTATTTCTGGACTGCCATCAATCTGAGTTCTCCAGTCATCTCCTGTCTGTATGGTGGGTTTGTCTTTGTCCAGCAGCAAAACCCCCACACAGTTGTTTGCTCATGCCCCATGTCAGTGGGATCAGGGGAGAAAATAAGAACAAGGTTGAGAAAGCTCTGGATAAAGACAGGGATATCACTTACATACTACTATCACAGATGAAACAGACTTGATTTGGGAATAATGAACTTAATTTATGGCAAATTAAAATATTTACTTAGTGATTCAGCTAGTGGGAAACAAATGCAAACACTAAAACAACACCTTTCTTCCTCAGTGCTTTTTCTCAGCTACGACCTCACTCCTTCACTCTCAACTCCTCCACCTCCTAGCAACACGGGGATATAGAGAATATGGGACTGTGGCCAACCCACACCAACTCCTCTCTGCCACTTCTTCCTCACGCTTTTCCCTGCTCCATCCTGGGGCCTTTCCATGGGCTGCAGGGAAACATCTGTCCCACCATGGCTGAGGGGCTTAGCCGTGCCCTGCAGAGGGGCCTCTGGAGCTGCTGGAATCAGCTGTATCCATTGCAGGGCAGCCCCTCCAGTGCTGCTACCACCACCGGGGCACCTGTGCTGGGTACAACATGGCAGAGAACAACACTGTAAGCAGCATTTCTGATGCTCTGTACACTTTAGTCAAGTTCCACAGAAAATCCTTCACCTAAATTGTGTGCCTCTCATGTCTAGAGTGCCTCTTGTGTTTTGGGTTTTTTCCCCTGTGATGAACTAATCATCTCAAAATGTTCCCCTCTTGGGCTTTTACCTGATGAAGAACTCTCACTGCAGAGTTTCAAAACCTAATATTAGCTTCTGAATTAATATCTTTGAACACTGTACTGTTGAACCCTATCTTATTTCTGTGGTTTCAATCCTCTGAACGATCCACTTTCTCTAACCGATGTTCAGATAGTCGTTTCTGTGGAAATGGCAGTCAGACTTGTACCACCGAGTTCTGTTCCTGGCATATCTCACTGGATACAGCCCTGCACATACGAGGCTGCAGTCCCCCTGTAACCAGGGGATCCACTGAAAATCTTGCATATATTGTGCCATATTCTTCGAGGTGGAAAAAAGAAAACTAAAAATCTTGTAGGTGTGTAATTTGCCATACTTAACTATTTTTGAAACAAATATGCAATAGCGTATTAGAGCTTTATTCTTTGTAAAAAGACAGCAGGTGAGTAAACAAACAGAACTGCAAATACATTTGGAGCAACTATCAGCAGAGCATAAACAAAACACTTAATTCCCACAATAATCTACAGCAACCATTTTGAAGTGCAGAGGAATTAAAACATATCGTGAAGATAGTATTTGATATAAAGATATTTTCTCTTCTGATAACATCTCTGTGCAGTTCTGAGATTTCTTCTCATGCAAACTCAGATATCAACATACAGATTTCAACTTACACCCCTCAAGTGCATCATAAAAAACACCCAGCAAGCTTTCCAAAGCTGTATTCAATACAGTCTGAAAACTGATTTATTAAAAAAGAACCAACAATCAAACTTTGTTTTCTGCTTGAACAGGGAGAGAAAAGAAGTTGTCCGAATTAAAAACAACAAAAAATTATTAAATTGCTACTATTGTGGTAATCACTTTCCACACTCTCCCAATTTTACCTGTGCTAAGGGAGTCTGAAAGCTTTCTGAAAAGTGGAAAATATGCAGATATTTGTCCAGAGATTTATCTGCCTGTGCACAAACATGCCAAATTCTGATTGACTTGTGGGTTTTTGCATTAAGGGATTGAAAGTTATTTTACAGTGTATACCATACCTTATCACTGGTGCTTCAAATTATTTGAATACAGATACAGACATGGTAAATTTGGGAAAAAGCCTGACTGTACATGAAGACAAAATCAAATAATGCAAATTGTGTAGAAATATGTCTTTACTTATTATCCTTAAGTTTTTGCTTGGGAGATGAAGTTAATGTAATTGTTTTCCTATTATTATTATTTTCAGCTTTGCCCATGGAAATACAATGCTCATAAGTAATAGAGACAGTCCAATTTCCCCTCTAAGATAAGGATGATTGTTCTCTGTGAGAATTGTCTCCAGGCCAAATAGGATGTTATTTCACGCAATATTAAAGGTATTGTTGGTAGAAATTCTTCTTATTTGTGAACTGTGTACCAGTGTATACCAGTACCATTTAGTCTGGGAGTATCCATCACCTAACAGGTGCCCAAGGCAAAGATAGTGAAACTTTTGAGGGGTTAAGGGAAGTAAGAGATGACCCATCTTCATTATTTTTCAAACAGCTTCTTTCAAATGTGAAGATCTGCTGGCATATCAGGAATTCAATTCTCGACAACTGGGCATTTCAAGGGAGGTTAAACTATGGATTTGAACTGTAAATTTCTTACATTTCTATGTTGTCTTAAGAAACAAGGAAATAATTTTCTTTTGAAAAAAAAAATAATTTACTACAAAATCACTAAGACCTCATTTAAGGCAGAGAAGCTCTGAGTTCCTCTTGGGCTACATTTTTTGTCTTCTGAGATTTAGTTTCTTAACCTGAATGTTGTAATCATATATTCTGATCCTCATTACCGCAGATAATATCAGTTAAACTTCCTGATTTGCTGTATCTGCTTCTGAGGAAGGAACTCAAAATGCAGACAGAAGGTATGATGTATCTTTGGCATCCCTCTTTTCTGTTGCAGTGCCTTCACCGATGACCAGGAAATCTCAGCTGTAACTGTTAATTAACTTCCTAATTTCCTTCCTCAACAGAGGCAGGAAAAGACGTGTATATACTCTTTCATTCATTTTCTGGTTTATAGTTATCAAACATCTTCTTGTGATGCAGTTTCTAGAGTCTCTATTTTAACAAAGGACCAGCTCAAAAAGATTGGATGTGATTTAGGTAAAAAATGAACTAAATCCAACTCATTACAAAACTATTGCATCTATAAGTCTGACAACTACTTGGACTCGAAGTGAACTGCTATGTGATCACATGGCTCCAAATTCAACCTGTAACCCTATTTTTTGGAGAGGCCATTCTCTCATTTAGTGCATGAAGGAGACAGAAGGAGGTAATACTTGGCATATCTTTCAGAACATAGACACTCTTTTTTCCATATTAGATGCTGGGACTGCAAAATGCAATTTTTTGGGGGTATCTTTTTCCCTTTGTTAGCTGGGATTCTTAAAAGGCTTTAAATATCCTGGAATCTTCTAATTAGGAAGGCAAAAAAATCTGAGAGGAAAACATTTTTGTAGACCACGTGACTCTACCTTGAGACTCGAAATATTGAGTAGAAAGTCTTTTTACCTGATAAATCTTACCTTATAATTAATTTATCTAGTTTTACTCTCAGTTGTTCAAAATGGGTGTTCTGGAACAGTAATGTGAGTAACAGCAGCTTCAGGGATAAGAAGTAACTGAGAAATGCCAAGCGTTGTAATGTTAGATGTTAATTGCAGCATATGATGCACCCTCAGGATAGTTGAATGTAAAGTGCTCTGGATAATGAAGAGCATTCAGGAAAGCAAGTTCAGTGCCTGACAAACAGGAACAGAAGCAGCTCTGACCTCAGAACTATAAAGCTTTTAACTTACAAATCACTCTGTCTAACACAGTAAAACATAACACTTACTAAGAGAAAAAACCAAAACAACTCAAAAACCCAAACAAAACTAATCCTGTCTGTCATATATGCATTGATATGGCAAATTTTTGGCATGCAGTTTCAGTGTTTTAATTACTGAGAGGTGGTATGTCAGACGAAAAAAGCATTCCTGTGTTCTGTTCTAGGTGAAGAATTTCACTCTGGTCATATTAAACAGTTACATTTCTGAAAGAACTCGTTAGAAAGACAGTGTAACTTTTGGCTCAAATGCTTAGTTTCTTGGGTGGCATCTCCAGACTCTTGCATCACTCAGCTTGCATTGCCCTCTTCAAGCTCCATATCTGTCAGAAAAGGAAAGGTGGTCACCTCTTCAGTAGGTGCAAGCACTGCAAAGACTGTTCTCTTGCTGCATATCCTGGCTCACAATAGAAAATGTCTAAAGCATAAGCCTTGGTGATGGACGCAGCTGGAGATACTCTTTTATATGCCACAGACAGTATTAGTTTATTGAGTTTGCAGTTTAGATCAAGGGTTAATTCCTTTTTCAATTACACCTCTGCAATTCAAATGAAATAATGAGAACCAGCAGCATTTTATAGCAAAGAAACTGATTTTTAAAATCAGTTTGAGAAAGGAAATATGTGAGATTTTTTTTTTTCCACGACCTTTGCATAGCCAGAGGAATAGGCTGGTTTTATAGCAATCCTTCAAGAGACTGTGCAGTACCTCTGAAAAATGTGCCCCTTTTGACAGTCTTAGCTGAGATCTCTAAATGACTGAAAGGAATTGCAGATTCGTGACTTAGGTGATGGATGATTTTCACCTTTTTATCCTATGAACTGTAATACATAGAGCATTTGCCTCTGAAATTGAGTAGGTTGGTTTATTGGCTCCTGAGGGACTTTTCAGTAGTGCTTCCAGGGTATTATTTTGCTTCAAAGGTCACATAATGCTTTGACATTACCAGTCCAAATAACATAAGATGAGCTTCTGAGCTTCCCTTTATTGTTGCTTTATAATAGGAAACACAGAGAAAATTGAGTTCCAAAGTGAATTCTAAGACTAAATTGCCTGAAAGTAGTAAGAATTTCAACTTCTGAAAGGGCTGATACGTAAATATGTTGAACAATTAAGCCAGTGTGAGGAATGTGACTCTAATCTCTCATACTAGAAACACACATTCAATTTAGAGGAATTAGAGTTTCTTGTTACAAAAGTACCAACATTTAACAGGTGCAGAACAATGGAACATTAGAAATAAGTAGAAAAGCAGCCACTTTTCTAGCTACAGATAGTTTAATGATTGCTTCTAATGAGAACCTGGCTTCCAATTGCATGAAAAAAATGTACTTCACTGAAATCTACCCTCAACATTAATTTTAAAAGAAAGACTACAATGCCATTAGACTCAGTAAGTATTATCCAGTTTTTTAGGGTGTCATTTGCATTACTTTTACTGGTTAATTTACTCAGCTGTCATTAGCACCCATGTTTTCTTTATTACTATATCTGCAGCATCTCAGAGTAGGGACCTTGCCTGTATTTTAGTGTTAAACATGCCCAACATACTCCCAGGTGCTAACCAGAATATTAGTAGAGCCAGAAGTGCAAAAGTAAGAAATACATTTTAGCTCTGAAGCCTTTCCTTTATTTCTTAGATTTTTTGCCATAAAAATCAGTGTAATTTAGAACTCTTGCTACAACAACCCTATAGAATAGTATTGTTTACTAGAGCAAGTTTGCAATAGATTATTTTCAGTATATTGCATGAGTCCTGGATTGTCCCAACAGTCAATTCAGATCTGTGCTCATCCACTTTGAGATATTGAAGTCTTTGTCAATTTTTAAGAATATCTGAGTTCGTTTTGATTTAATAGTGTTTCCCTTCCTGCCCAGCCCTAAGGGACTGAGAGCTCTGCAAATCTTTCCTAACAATACAGTAGATTCATTAAATGATCCCATAGATTCATGAACTCCTTCAAGTGATTTAACACTCCTTATGCCCTGTTTTTTGACCTGTGAAACAAAATTTAAAACAGATTAACTGCTCTGCATGTCTATTGAGAGTTTTATTTATTTGATTTCATTTAAAGAGGAAATATCTGTTACATTAGCTCCTAAGTCCTGCAGCCATATTGGATCTCACTGAACTAAGTTCTTTACAAAAGTGTGATAGACAGACACCATCTCAAAGACTATTTCTAGAGTAAGTAATATCTAGATAATTTGATGGAAGGTTTATAAAGCAGTTTTTATTACTACTGAAACAGTGGAAGCTGAATTTCTTTGATATGTGATGTGTTATTGCAATAATTTCCCAGAAAATTAAAATAATTTCTCTTAAAGTCATCTCCCTCCCACTCGTCCCTCTCTGTTTTTCAGGAATTTCTGAGGATTTTTTAGTGGGAGTGATTAAAGCACTGGCAGGAAAACCCTAAGAAGACTTCTTTTTTAAAATGGCAAAAATCAGAATGCTTTTTTTCATCCCAATACATTGTGGAAACTGATAAGAAGGAATATGGCTCTCTGCTTGTCTTCAGTATTTGAGGAACATTTATGTAATACTAGTAGAGGAGCAGTAGAAGGAGGAATAAGATACATTTAGAGATGATAAAGATCCTTGTGAAACTGTTTGCAGTTCTGGTCCCTTTGAAATGGCTAGGAAACCTGAGCAGACTGTGGTGAAGTCTGGGTTTCACCTCTGACATTTAAATGCCACTATTGATCACATATAGTTATTGCGAATACAGAAAATGCATTATGAAATGAAAATAACCTTTATACCAACGTTTTTATCCCAACTGCAATATTCTCTGGTGACATCTCATCTTGTTTTGTTTTCTTGTTAATGTCAGAGTGACCACTTGAAAGACCCCAAGGGTACAGGGTCTATTTGCTTAAGTTTCTACATGATCATAAAAATCAGATTCTAAACTCCTCAGAAAGCTCTCCCTTAACTTTCCTCTATTTTATTCTTCACATGGTTTATTCTTCCCTGATAAGTTGGACTGTATATTGTCCTTTCCTCAATAATTCCTCCTCTAAAATTTTCTTCCATATTTCTGTGCATCCCATCAGAGGTTTCCTTACCTGGGAGGAGCTGAGCATGCTTAGCTGGAAAGCATGGTTGGGTGGGCAGAAGTGAAACACTACAGCTAGGGGAACTTAAAGCTTGGAAATGTTGTGGGAGGAGAAGGGATTTGTTTCAGCTCAGGTGTGATGGAAAGAGGCGTGGGTTTTTGATTGGGGCGGGAGGAGGGTTGACTCACTTTTTTTAAAAGTGCAGAGGGAATAGTGCAAACTGTGTTGCAGCTCAGAAATGTACAGAAAGGTGCTGGTGGGAGCTAGTATGGAGGACAGTAGGAGGTACTTTGATGCCAATTCTTTCCCTTTATTTAATGCATTTGTGCAGCAGAGCTCTACATTTTCTGTGCCAAAAATTCATTGTTTGAAAGTGTGACAAAGAACACTATCTTCAGAGACTGAAAGCTTTTCCCAGGAGCTTCCCATAAAGAAAGGTGCAGATAGCATCACTTCAAAGCTCTGGCTAGCACTTCATACAATGTTGCCCACCACAGTCTGCTTTCAACTGCATAAACCCAAGTGTGGGGAAAAAAATCTCTGTTATAGCTAGCTTTTTGATGAATTCTTGGGAATTAGGGAAAAAAAATGCTTTTTTTTCTGTCAAATTCTATAAGTGCAATAATGTTGTTCTGTTTTCACTGCCTCTTACCGCCTGAGGTTTATCTGAAGTTTCTGGGAAAAGGATTTTCAGTGCTTACCAGGAAAAAAAAGAAAGCATACTTTTCAAAGCAGAGTTTTCTGTGAGATTAGAAAACAAGACATTAAACATTGTTTCATAATCCAAACCTGATTCTTCATTCAGCATCAGTGAATACAGATTATCAAAAATGCAGGTCCTCTTTGGCATGCTGGGATGTCCTTTCACACAGTTTCAATAATATTCTTATTTCAAAAAGGTGAATGGTTAAATTTTGAACACATTTTCTATCAATGGAATCCTGCGTTATGTGACCTTGCTATATAATTTAGAACCACTTCTAAAAAAGTCTAGATTTCTCATAAATGGGTTAAATTCCTTCTTTACTAGGTTTAATTTGCATTAGTATCTCTGTATTGAAAAAAAAGAATTGCTTTCTTTTTTTACTTCTAATATTCCTTAGATAACAGAAAATCAATACTTAGGGAAAACATGCAATTCATTAGGTTCCCTATACTAACACTCTTTATTACTATGACAATATGTAAATAAAGGAAATATTAAAAGGTTTTCTAGACTCGAAAAAAGCTTCACAGTGAAAATGTAACAGTCATTTGAGGCATTTTTCATGGTGTTGCTAATGTGTAAGTACCAAAACCATAAATCCATTGGAAGCAGGTAATTTGTGGTTATGTACAAGAATTAATAATGTGTGTAAGGTGTCACTGAACTGTACTGTAAGAGAAAGGCATTTCTACTTTTTCATATTTTCCCACTGACTGAACTATCTTGGCTTTCTTAGCTAACTAAAGATGAGTGTAGCTTATTACAAACTGAATAATCTAAGATTTTAAATCAAAATGAAAATAAGGAGTCAAAATCTTCAAATTGCGCCTTGAAAGTGGATATAGCTCTAGGTAAGTGAATGCAGCCCCAAAAATTATTTCATTCTTATGACAACAATAATTCTTTTGTGTCACTCTCAGGTAGGAAAGCTCAGGTGTGTTACTAGAGCTCAGGACTAGATACCAAACTCTGTCTACATGCAATTTGGATGTTTGAGACCTGTTTGGTTTGGATGTTAATTAATTTTTTTTCAGCTTGCTACAAGTTTACTTACTATGGATGTTTGGCAATATCTGAAACAAAATTTACAAACATAAGAATTAGATATTGTTCATATTGCTTGGACAAAGGAAGAATCAAGGTGGAGTAATGACATTTGAAGTGCTCTTGGGTGATCATACATTGCAGAAGTTTTAGTCTTCCTAATCCAAATTCAGAATTTCATTGAAGCACTCTTTTAGTGTTCTTTTTTTTATCTTCTTGCTTTTTTGCCTGACAATCTCATCAGATCCTTCTACCCAGAGCTCATCCTGTCTATTGTTCTTGATCCTCTTCTCTGATCAAACTTTTCCTGTCTATGACTTCCAAACATCTTTGTAAGTTATCTTTCAAGTGAGTCTCGCTACTGGTTCTCAAACGTACAAACTGTCTGACAGGACAGCTGCTCTAAGTTTTATGCATGCTCTCTGAAGCTTCCCCACATAGGAAAAAGTGCTACTTTATACCCTAAGGAGACTTATTATTTCATTTTTTTCTGAAAAGAGAAGCATGTAGGATGCAGCAAAGTGAATGGCAATTTGATGACTGGGGTGTGAAGAAGAGGTCTGGCTGGAGGGGCTGGGAGAGGAAGAGATGTTTGAAGGCGAAACTGAATCACCTGCTGAATATGATTGGAAAAGCATTTTAAAGATCAAAAGATTATTGGAAATTAATTAATATTGTGGTGGGTTTACCATGACTAGATATTACGTGTCCACCAAAGCTGCTCTGTCACTCCCCTCCTCAGCTGGACAGGAGAGAGAAAATATAGTGGAAGTCTTCTTGATTCAGGTAAGTACAGGGAGAGATCACTCAACAATTGCCATTGTGGGCAAAACAGACTTGAATTGGGGTAGTTTAATTTGTTATCAATCAAATAATGAGAATCTATACCAAATTTTAAAAACACCTTCTTCACACCTCTTCTTTCTTCCCAATCTTATCTTTACTCACAATTTCTCTATCTCCTCCACCAAGATGGTGCAGGCAGTCAGGTCATGGGGGTTGAGGTCAGCTCATTACATATTGTCTCTACTTCTCTGTCCACCTCCTCACACTATTTCCTTGATTTATCATGGGGTCCTCCAGAGGCTTCAGTGAATATCTGATCCACCATGGACTTCCATGGGCTGCAGAGAAAGAGCCTGCTTCACCATGGTCTTCACCATGGGCTGCAGAGGACTCTGTTCTGGCTCCTGAAGCACCTCCTTCCCCTCCTTCTGCATTGACCTGTGTGTCTGTATTTCTCTCACATATTCTCATACCTCTCTCTGACTTGTGCTGCACAGGAGTTTTTTCTCCTTCTTAATTACATTGTCCCAGAGGCACTACCACCTTCACTGATGGGCTTGTCCTTGGCCAGAGACAGGTTTGCCTTGGAGCCAGCTGGCATGGGCTCTATCAGACATGGGGAAGCTTCTGGCAGATATTCATAAAATCCACACCTATAACACCCCTGCTACCAAAACTTTGATGCATAAAGTGAATTCCATCATTCTTCTCTGTGAATCACATATTTAAAATTTATAATTAGAATCCACATTCATCATATAATCTTCACAAAATTCATTCACATCAACAAAAAGAATTACCCATATCAAAACGAAAATAGTATCATCACAACACCAAGGAAATGTGAACAGTTTAAACACAATCTAGCCCTCATTCCTTCATCGTAATTACAGCAACACAAATTCTCCTCAGTCATTCTACTCTTTTCATTCAAGCAGTGTTCAGTCTATGTTTTGCCTGTTAGATCTCCCAGTTATCATCCTTATCTTGCCACACTTGAGCACCAAAAAGGACTATGATAGGTTAACCCTGGCTCAATATCAGGTGCCCAACAAGCCAATCCAATCACTCCCCTCTTCAGCAGGACAGAGAGGGCAGAAAACAAGATGGAAAAGAACTCATTGGTCAAGTTGAAATCAGTTTAAGTAAAGCAAAACCAAAGGCAGTGTGTGGAAGTGAAGGAAAACAGAAGATTTGTCCTCTACTTCCCATCAGCAGGCAATATCTAGCCACATCCCAGGAAGCACAATTTCAGTACATTAAACAATTGATCCAGAAGACAAATGTCATAATAAGGAATGTGCCTCTCCCCTTCTTGTTTCTCTTGGCTCTTATATCTGAGCAGGTATCATATGGTATGGAATATCCCTCTGGTTCATTTGGGTCAACTGCCCTGACCGTGTCCTCTCCAGAGATCTTGTGCACCCCTGACCTACTGGTCTGCACCCTACACGACAGACAAGCATTGCTGTGTGCCAGTGCTGTTCAGCAGTAGTCAAAACATTGGTGTGTTATCAAACACCTTTCTAGCTACCAATGTAAAGCACAGCACTGTGAGGGCTGCTGGGGGGAAAATTAACTCCATTTCAGCCAGACCCAATACAAAAATCTAGGGAAAGAACTGATCAAAGAACTGAGATCAAAACTTTTGCTCTCGTAGTAGTTATCTCTTTCAAAAATTTCAAGCAATACTTTGCATTAAAAGCAATGCATTAGTCTACTAATTTTTGAGTGTCTGCTAGGCTATTTGTAAAATTCTTTTAACAGGAAAAAAAGGACAGTTGCACAGTGTACAAAGCTAATGACTAACAATGGAGATTTAGTTGTCCTAATTTCAGACTTGAAATTAAGTCTTCTGGATCCCTTTCCCCCCATGGTGTGGGGCGACTCAGTTCTAGTTCCATTTCCATCTGAGGAACCATTTCCGATGGTTTGAGGTGGATAGGGAAAGGGAACTCCAGCACCAGGGGTTTCTTCAGGTCCTGAGCCTGGAGGGGAGAGGTGCTCTCCCCTCCTTCCACCCACGTGGTCTCATGGCAGGCACAGAGACAGCACACCGGCGCGGAGAGGAGGCAAGAGAGAGTTTATTGTTGGGGATGTTACATTTATAGGGTTAGGAAGATTCACAGATTAACAAATTAGAAGTCTCAAGGGGCTTACAGGAACACCCAATCACAGGAAGGGGTTAACAAGGTCCAATGAGAACACCTTAGGACATCTTCCCAGGACATTCCTGCATGGGATAACACTTGTCATGGGGGGTCTTGGGAAGAAGAAAGCATGAGTTAGCAAAGAGACTACAAAAAACCATTTTGAAACATGTTTAAACCACAGTTTTCTCATATACTGCAGATTTACTGCCACAAAGTCTGTAGACTAAATTACTCATCTACTGTTCTCTCTTTCAACAGAAAAGAGAAAGGTGCTTCTGAAGGGTAGTTGATCCCATTTTCAGATAAATCGTTGCAGATGTAAGCTAGAAATGCGAGTCTGACTTCATCACCTAGTCTCAGGCTCCCTCTGTAGTCAATTTCCCTGAAAACTGAGAAGTTCATGACAGGTGTCACTGGCAAGTGGGCACAAGTGGGTACAATGCCCACTGTTTATCTGAATTCAGAACTGGTCATCTGAAATGCAGCTATGCTCTAAAAAAAAAAAAAATCAGCAAGAACTGGGGCCTCTGGCTGTATGATAAAACAAAAATTATATACTTTGTCAGAGGGTCTAGTGAAGGAGCAAAAATTCAGATATACTTGCTGCTTTGTCTATATGGAAGTCTACATGCTGCTCTGTTGAACCTGAAGGATACTTGGGGTGTTTTTTTACGTGGCCTGAGTTTCCCAGTAAACTGTGTATGGAGCTAAAGAATATGACTTTTGGGGTTGGGATTTTGCATTAGAGGCCAGGTACCTTAAAGAAAGTAGTATATAGTCCTCCACTATGTTGATTCCCTAAGGGCCTGCTGAAGTTCGAAAGTCAAGGAATTTAAATATCTGCTGAGCACAGCCTGAGCTTCATGAGCTTTCAAATGAGCAGAATTTAATGGAGACTGTTCCGTATGTGTGAAGGAGCAGAAGAATCAGAATGCAAATTCTGTACACAGCAAAACTTCCCAGAATTGATGAGTAGGAGTAAAATGACTATGTTTTGGTTTTTTTGGTCAGTTGAACCAGAAAGTAAGTCTTTTCCGATTGTATCGGAAATAGCGTGGCCAGCAGGACCAGGGCAGTGATCGTCCCCTTGTACTCAACAGCAGCAAGGCTGCACCTCTGATTATATGTTCAGTTTTGGGCTCCTCACTAGGAGATGGATGTTGAGGTGCTGGGGCATGTCCAGAGAAAGACAATAGAGTTGCTGAAGGGTCTAGAGCACAAACCTGATGAGGAGCGACTGAGAGAGCTGGGGTTGATCAGTCTGGAGATCAGGAGGCTCAGGGGAGACCTTATCACTCCCTACAACTACCTGAAAGGATGTAGTAGCAAGGTGAGAGTTAGACTCTTCTCTGAAGTAGCAAGTGATAGCAGGAGAGTAAGTGTCCCCTAATTGCACCAGGGGAGATTTAGACTATATACTAGGAGAAATTCCTTCATCAAAAAGGTTGTCAAGCATTTGAAAAGGCTGCCCAGGGAAATCGTGCAGTCACCGCCTCTGGAGGTATTTCAAAGATGGGCAGATGTGGCCCTTATGGACATGATTTAGATGTGGATTTCGCAGTGTTAGGTTAACAGCTGGACTCCATGATCATAGAGGTTTTTTTCAACCCAAACTGTTCTATAATTCTATCTTGTCTTTCTGAACATCATTGTGACTTGACAGTAAAGTCTGTGTCACTAAAAGATATTCCACTGATTGGGCTAATGGCCCCCCAAAAACAAGTGCAAAACAGCAAACCAGAATATTTGTATCATTTCTGACCATTGACTTAATTTCATATAAAATTTGGCTAAACACCAAAGAGGGAACTGAGATTAGTTATTAACTGGTAGAAAAGTAATAACACTATTTTCTAGACAGATATCATGTAGTTGATACTCATGCTTTAGACCAGAGAGGAAGAGATAATGAAAAGGGAAGCAGCAAAGCATGATAGTCAAATAGTAGGGTATCTCTTCATTCTGTGAACAAAGCTTCATTTGGCACAAAACACAGTAGCAGGTTGGTAGCTGTAATCAGATCCGAAGGGGAAAGTTTTGCCCTGACACCTCTACAGACACAAAGGTATCAAAAGGTATTTGCTCTGAGACCCACTTTGGGGGCAATGTCTTACTTCAATAACCTGAAGTAAGGATATATTCAGTGTAGGAGATAGCAATTTCAGAGGATGTTTTAGATCCTAGAACATCTTTCAGTGAAAGATTAAGAGTAATCCTTAAACTAGGTACTTAAATGGAAAAAATTAAGATAATTTAATTTTTCTGTTTGCCTCTACACTCATGGAAAGAGATCTATAAATTAGTTAAGCTACATTTCCTACTGACCAGATAGCAGGAAAAACATCCAGAAGCTATGGCAAGGCAGGGTTTTTTTTGAACATGAGTAGGTCTGAAATGCTAACAATACAGACCACAAGAGAGAAGCAAGAAGAGGGTCAAATTGCTGTGGACAGGCTCTGAAGACAAAGGCTGAGCTCACCCTAAACAACTATCTCTTTCTGTCTGGATTTCTGGTGCGAGTTTTTTAGCTCTCTTTTACTTGAAATCATTATATTGAACTATTCATGTAGCTTCGAAAATAGCATATTTCATTGAGAGTGGGGACAGAAAAGATGTTAATTGGAACTTTGCTTTCAGTTTCCATGTTAATATTATTTTGTGCTTGTGCTTCCTTCTTTTCTGGACTGCTCCGGCTTTTCATTTTTGGCTCATTTATGGTACTTCTTACACCATGGTGCAAGTCTCTCTTCAACTTGTATGAGAAGTGACTATTGCGTTAAAACCTTTGACAGTTCCACTCATATCTGCTTGCTTGTGAGAATTGATATGCACACAGGTAACCGCAGGCACCAGGTTATGGCTAAGATTTTAATGAAAGGTTTATTTTCACAGCAGACACCTTAATATACTGCAATAGATCACTGAATACTCATGCAGCAGGCAGAAAAAGCAAAGCAGGAAACCCCTTTTTTGTGCTTTTATAACACCTTTTGGATGCACACAACTTTTTAATGCTGTATTCTCCCCTGTGTTTTATGGCCTGTCTGACTGGCCCACCAAGGGCCCCTAGGCATGTCTGTGAGAATCTTGTCTCTCCTTGAAGCAGGGGAGTTACTTCTCTACAGACAGAGAGAGAGAACATACATAGCACCATTCATGAGAAATAACTATTTCCCACACTAGGTCTTCCCCAACCACAGAAGTTTCCCTGAGCGATACTCCTATCTTTTGCTCCTTGCCAAAATCTTTTGTTTTCTCCTCCTTCATTCCTAATGCAATCACTGCCTCTTCTGCACCATGTCCTTCAGACAGACACTTTCTGGGAAGTGGGGTGGGTGGGATGAGATGGCTTCTTTTTGTCCCAGGGCTTCCAGGGCCATCCCTGTCCCTCTTGCTAGTGTTTTATTCTGTCAATAGTGCTCTAGGCTTTTGTTTGTTCACTGGTATGCTCCTTCCTTTTATCAGAGCAATATGTTTGGTGTTCCTCTCTTACTATCACTAAGTGGGTCATCATTACTGGGGCAGCTGCTGCTGTGTAAATGGTCTTTATTTTAATATAACACTTACAGGGGTTTTTTTCAGTATTTTTTTCTAAAAAATTTGTCCACTTGCATGAATGTGGGTAAGGATGTGCAAGGGTTCGAGAATTAAAAAAAAAATGGAAAGAGGTATAGCATGGTGTTGGTTCCTTGTTCCCAGGAGTATTTTTTATATCGTTACTGAATGTGCCAGTTCTCACCTGCAAACTGAGATGCCAAATTGCAATGGGAGAATGAAACATCTTGGAAAAGGTACAGAGCTCCTCTCTCATCTACAAGGGAAGCAGGCGTAAGACTGAATCTGATCTGTAGTACCACAGAATCAAAGAATCATTAAGGTTTTGTCCTTTTGACTAATTTTTTCTTGTAAATGAAACTGCAGATCTGCTGCTTTAAAATCTCCCTTTTTAGACAACCTTTCTCTCACTTGTCACTATGTGCTGTTCTGGGGCACTGCTGCTCTGACCCTCCATCCTGACCCCAAGGGCAGCTGTGTGCCTGCTGACTGCAAATCACTGCTCTGGACTCTGCCTGTGATTCCAGGGCCCTGCTTGTCTCAGCCTTGCCTACCTGCAGAGCTCTCGTCACCATGAGATGTACCATTTAATTTTCTCTTGTCAGAACCCGTGAAGTGTGATTTTGCCTATAGATGCTCGTAAAGGACAAAGTGGGAACCAACAATGCGGTAGCATGTTCCAGTGACTGTGACCTCCCTGAATGTGTTAAATTGACTCTAGTGAGTTGTGTGCTGTTTTCTTATGGCTCTTGGCTCTCTATAGCATACATCTGTGTATACATCCTAGCTGGCTGAGGTTTTTAATCACATATAGCCCCTCTCCCTTTCCAGCAGCTAATCATCTTGATATGATGGGGGTCCTGAAGTGGCACATTTGTTGATACGCAGCAGACAGGTAAACTACAATCTTTCTTCTATCTTCATCTTTGCCTAGTAGCTAAAACCACAGTCAGACTTTGATGGATATCTAAAGGCTAGTCTTGCCCTACTATTAATATCTTTTTAGACATCTATTGTATTTATCCTATTAAATAGGATGAAAAGTCTCCCTGACAGGAATATGATAGATTATTAAAAGAATGAAAATATGGCTATAGAGACATTACATAGCTTCTTAAACATAGACAAGAAATGTACATTTCTTATCTATGTACATTTGAGATATTAGTCATGAAAGTCAGTGCAACCTGAGAGATTGCAAAATTCATGAGAAAATAAGATATGTTTTTGTGATTATTGCATTTACTGTAAACCTACAGGCAAAATTTCATTCTCATATCTTGCTGCAACATCATTTCAAGTAATGTGACCAAATTCTATTATATTCTTAGGTTTTACAAGACTGTGTGCAGAAAAAGAAAGGTGAATTAAAACCAAAAATTTCCTGGAATCACTTTTTCTGTCTGTTGGTTAAAATCATAGCAATTGTCATGTGCACATTAAAATACCTGTTTTTCCATAGAAATACGTGTTTAGATTCATGAAGTCTACTGTTGGGAAGTGCATATAGGAAGGATCATTAAAGTTGATCAGAATGTATGGACTCTAGCCAAAGACAGCAAAACACTATGACCTATTATAAATTCTGTAAGTATTCTAGGGTAAAAGAATGATAGATTTTGACAAATGAATAATTCAAAGTAGCATTAATTTTAATATGTTATTTCAAGAAAAATTTTTAACATGGGAAAATGATATGTGTTTCATGAGAAGTTAACCAGTTTAATTAACATGCTTAACTAAATATGCATTATTTTTAAAAGCATGGGACTACCTATCAGTTTAGCATAGGATTCAGTGCTTTGAAGTTCTTCTATGTCTCCTTACTCTATTTGATTCAACCTGCTACTGCATTCTCTCAGAGTAAACCCTATATTCATAACCTCAACTTGGCCTGTCAAACTAAAAAATGAACACAAAAATCTCTTTCTTTAGGTTTTACAGAAAAAATTACTTACCTTTTTCATTGTAATGAGAACTCAAAACAAATGTTTACAAAACATTTATTTTTAGAGGTTTTCTTTTTCAATTTGAAGAGAAAATAAAGTAAATTGTGAAACAGCTTAGAAATCAATATAGTCCCCAAAAATATCTGCTTCTTGCAGACCAGTGCAGGCAAGTAACTAAGGGTTTAGGT
This sequence comes from Manacus vitellinus, assembly GCF_001715985.3. Taxonomy (NCBI): domain Eukaryota; kingdom Metazoa; phylum Chordata; class Aves; order Passeriformes; family Pipridae; genus Manacus; species Manacus vitellinus. The sequence continues at coordinate 4,875,160 of NW_021940478.1, forward strand.
TTCCCTTGTGCAACATGCTGCTTGCAGCCTTGCAAGAGCCAGCAGGTCAGAGTGGCCGCCCGCACGCACCACCAGGTACTTTCTGCATCCAGCTTAGATGGGCTTTTGAATGTGGGTGGACAATGAGGAAAGGCTGAGAGAACTGAGTTTATTCAGGCTGGAAAAGAGAAGGCTTCAGGATGACCGAATTGCAGCCTTCCCATATCTGAAGGGAGCCTACTAGAAAGATAGAGAGAGACTATTTACAAGAGCACCTAGTGACAGTACAAGGGGGAATGGTTTCAAAGTGAGTAGATTTAGATTAGATAATAGAAAGAAATTCTTTACTATGAGGGTGATGAGGCACTGGAACAGGATGTCCAGAGAAGTTGTGAATTCCCCATCCCTGGAAGTGTTCAAGACCCTGTTGGATGAGGCCCTAAGCAGTGTGTTCTAGTGGAAGGTGTCCCTGTCTTTGGTAGGGAAATTGGGAACTAAATGATCTTTAGGGTTCCTTTCAGCCCAGGCCATTTTATGACTCTATGAATCCTGGGTACTTATGTCTCTTCAAAAATCCTGAACCTTCTGTTTTGCTTCATCTGATCATTGTATGGTCCTTTCAGCACAGAATCACATGCTGTCTTGTCCTAGTGGAAGGTCAGGATTTAAGCGATTTCTGGGAAATGTTTTTTTCCATAACTCTAAGAGCACTGTTTGTGTTTCTCTTGGTTTATTCCAACTAAAAAAGCTTAATGTTGTCTCATCTGTGATCCTTCTGTGCATTTATGTTGCTTCTACAAGCTTTTGTTTCCCACAGCACAAACCCAATTTCTTATTGAATGGGTTTGATGTTGAGGAAAAATTACTCACAATGTGTCTTTGTTGCTATTTCATAATAGTTTCCTATAATTTACTTTGAAATAAACAATTAAAGAGTTGTTTTCTATGTCTGCATTAGCAAGATATAGAAATTAAATATATATAAAAACTTTTTAGCAGTATCCTTTATTCTCCAGCCTTCCCATTTTAGAGGCTTATGATATCTCATTTGATCATCAGTAAGTAGGATGAACCCAGCTGCTTAATATACAAAGGAATGGAACAGTTCTTTCTCCTGTGCAACCCACACAAAAGGCAAACAAATATGGTTAGCAGTTTTTTTTAAATTTCCTCCTGGGGACTTTATGAAGTAGAATTTCACAGATGGACAAAAGAGGAAGAAACCAGGGCAGGACCTAGATAGTAAGATGTCCATTCAACTTGTTGTTGTACAGATTTCTCCCAAACATTTTGTTGCTCCAGTGACCCTTAGCCCATTCGGTCATCTTACTTAGACCAGGGAGAGGTGCTGTTGAGAGGGACATATGTGACAAGTAGAACAAAATGATAGAAAATATTTTCTTTTAAATAGGTCACTGTGACCTATTTAATTTGGGATAAGAAGGAAGGAATTAATTTGTATGTCAGACAAACTTGAGGAAGTTTTGAAAATTTTTTTAAGAAATTTATCATTGCAAAGTCAACCTGTCATTGACTTAAGTGGGAGAGGTAATTGTGGGATTATGGAATTGAAGGGGAAAAAAAAGAATAATTTAAGATGTTTGCCGGTTACTACCCAAATTTATGTTTTAACATAAGTTTTTATTTCCTTCACCTCTTGAACTTTGAAAAGATGATGTCTTATGGTTCTTTAACAGATCTGCTTGGCTTTAAAATACTCCCTGGGGTACACAACAAATGGATTTTATTTTGGACCATTTGAGTTTGGGGTTTTTTTATTATTTATTTACTCAGATTGCTCAGTTCAGAATCTCCCCCGACTTTCCACCCCACACAGACATGACAACATTATTGGTTAAAAAATACTCAAATCACATTCTTTTTTGATTGTTTCTGGGTTTCAGATTTCAGTTCTTTAAATTTTACATTTCTTACTTTATTTGAATGTTTCTCAAATGTTTCTGTTGCTGCGCACAATTTTATGTCGAGCAATTTGTTTGACTGAACTAAGTCACAACTCCTAACACTTTTTGTCATGCTGGAGCTCTGCAATGAAGCAGCAAATCATAGCTCTGATATTCTTTCAGCCCTCATCTGTGTTGCTGGAACTACCAGGAGAGTTTCTGTCACTTGATAAAGTTCAGTATAATGATTTTATGTCACTCTCAGTACTTCAGCGCATGTTTCTTTCAGAGATGAGGTTCACGTAAAAATCAAGAGTGGTCCCATCACTTTCAGCCCCCTCGTTTCCCACAGCCAGGCACTGCAGACTTGACATCTCTCAAGAATTTGTCATTCATCTTTTGAACTTATGATACTCTGTATGTCTTACAATCATTGTAGATTGATTAGTTTTTACATCTGACTGAACCAGTTCTACTTGGGTTCATGTTAATTGAAACTCCACATAGACTTTGCACTCTTCTAACAGCATTTCCACCTTCAGCCTAGGTGCCTATTCAAACATCACTTCCTATCAGGTTTTTTTCCTCATCTTTTAGCTGACCATGGTAAGAACTAAGCAAAAGACAGGACTGTACATTCTACATAAAAGTCATAGAAGTCATAAATGTTCAGCTGTTCAGCTGAAAACTTTGTTTTCATTTACTTAATATCTGTACAATTGAGAGGCCCCCGGCCCCAGCCAGCCACACTGGGCAGGCTCCCGGCGGCCGCCCCAGAGGAGGGGAGTAGAGAGGAGGAACTTCGGAGCGCACAGAAGTTTGCCAGTCCAATCTGGGGGAGGGGGTCTGGTGGGCCGTCCCAGAGGAGAGAAGAAGAGAGGAGGAGCTTCAGAGCACACAGAGGTTTTTCCAGTCCAATTTAGGGGAGGGGGAGGGGGTCTGGCGGGCCGTGGGGTCTCAGTGGGGAGGAAACCTGTGTACCTCTATGAGGTTGCGAGCTATGCTGGCGATGGTACATGCCAGCGGCAGGGTCTCCCATGCCAGACAGGTCAAAACCAAAGGGTCAGATATAATATGTCCATGGGCAGGATGGGCTCACTAGCCTTCTGGCAACCATCCTAGGAGTAGGACAACTCTAATCCCAAACCCGGGCAGATGGAGCTCGCTTAGCCCTGTAAAACCATCCATCTAAGAGAAGGTCACTCTAATTAAACCTACGTCCTGAGGACCTTGCTACCACCTTCCAAGCTCGCTTGGCCCTGGCAGATGAACCTCAGGATTAAAGGGTGGGTTCAGTTCCGCGCATACTGCGTCTCACCTAAAAAATCCATTGTGCAGGCTTGAAGGCTTTACCCACATTCACAAAGCCCTGTAGCGATGGGCGAGGGTTGAAACGTCAGGTAAAGATGCACTGGAAGCCTCAGACCCAACCCTGCATGCAGGTAGTTCAGGATATTGGTCATTTGAGACTGACCGGAGATGACAGTCTCTTGGGGCAGCACCCTTTTCAAGGAGAGCACTGCTTGCTCCACTCGGAGAGGGGCCTAGAAAAGGTGGCCTAAACAATGCTCATCTCCACCTTCACCCGGTTGGTTAACTGCAGGCCAACGGGCATCTTCTTCCAATGCGGTCACATGAAGATCAAAAGACAAAGGCACACACCTACCTCCAAAGGTGTACCTAAATTAACTCTTACATGCTGGAACATCAGAACCACGCTTGATTCTGCGGATAGTGGACATCCTGAGCATCATTCTGCCCTAATTGCCCATGAACTGGCTCATCTCAACATTGACATTGCTGCTTCAGTGAAGTTCACCTTCACGAGGAAGGCAGCCTTAGAGAACAGGGTGCCAGCTACATACTCTTTTGGTCAGGTAAGCCCAGAAACAAAAGGCATCTCTCAGGAGTTGGCTTCGTGATTAAAAACTCTATTGTTCCTAAACTCAAAAAAATACAAAGATCAGTGTTTACAGAACCATTGTACTGTCTACTCTTTTATATGGATCTGAATCATGAATCATCTACCACCACCACCTGCGTCTCCTAGAACACTTCCTAGAACACTGTCTCTGTACAATCCTAAACATCCACTGGTCAGATTATGTGACTAATACATCTGTTCTAGAACAAGCAGCAGTCACAAGTATTGAAGCCATGTTACTGAGAACACAGCTGCGCTGGGCAGGGCACGTCTCAAGGATGAAGGACTTCCTGAAACAACACCTCAACCTTGACCATATTGATCAACATAACTGGTCTACTCTGACCTCCAGCTGGGAGGTCTGGAGACACACCATCTATAACGCTGCTGATGCTTTTGAGAAAGCACGCAGGATCATCCTTGAGGAGAAAAGACAACGCAGAAAGAATCGTGCCTTGCAGAATACATCTCCTAAGGACTCTTTCCGCTGTGCCTTTTGCAACCGGACGTACCTGTTTTGTATTGGCCTTTTTAACCACCAGCGCGTTTGTAACAAACGTGGGTAGTGCCCTTCCCAAATCTTCATTCGCGAAGCCTAACCATGATGTACAATTGATCTCCTGTCAGAGGTGCCTCATTCTGTATCACTCTGATAATATTATTACATAAGATAGAAGGGACATAGCAGATATGTCTGTATTACAGGAATTGCATGTTATAAACTGAAGGGTATTTTTTCAAGAGAGTCAAACTCCATGTTTTTTAAAAAACAAAGTCCAATAACCACCAACAATGTCTAGCTTCTCAGCTTGCACAGGCATTGAAGTTTCAGGTATGGTGTGTTTCTGTAGTGAGCCTTTAAATGACATCTACATCACGTGATAATAAAATACATTTCCCTTTGCCATCAGTTCCTGTGAGAGGATATAGGAATCCAGCCTTATTCACTCAAGAAATTGTTTTGGTTTTGAAATGACTATCATCCTGTACTTCTTCTGCGAACACTATGTTCTTGTTTCCATTTGTTCTGAATTTGTTTTCCTGATCTCAGATATTTTTTTTTTTTTGTAGAATGTATTTCCAACAAAACGAGTCTTCCTTGTTTTCTGATAGTTGGATCTTTTATGAAACACTGGTTGATGCAGCAGTACTTTCCCACAAGATATCAACATTTTAGTTCATTTTTAACCTTTGCAGGAGCCTTATACCCAATTATAGAATGACAGATCCTATCTCTACACATGTTGCTTTGCCATGTGATGTATGACAGCTAGGGTACTCATGGACTCCAGTTTGAATTACGTTACTTGGATAAGAGTTCCCAAGATTATGAGTATTTTTTGATTAATACTGAGGTGGTTTCCACTACTGTCTCTGTACAAAACTTCCTCTCATTCTGGAGAAGTGTTTCTGTGTAAGGCCTGTTCATCATGATACACTGGGCTGATTGAATATCTCTATAGAAGAAGAAGGAGGGTTTTATTCCTGTCAGATTTGAGGAACTTCTTTACAGGCTTATATTGTTTTGTACCCAAGAGTTTATTACAGTCTCCGTACTGTAATAAATTGCATTAGAAATATCATTTTATAAATAAACCCAAAGCTTACTGCACAATGCAATTGAACATACCCAGAATTGAATCAAGTGTAATTACATTGTACTGAGCTGGCACTTGGAAATCTTTGATGGAATTCGGAAAGGGTAATCTTGAGTTGCTATCCACCTATTTGAATTTAATTTACATCCTGTGCCAGAGTGACTGAGAAAGAGAATTGAATATGTGATGGTCGGAAATATAGAAAATGTCTTACCTCCAAATATCTTCTGTACTAGAAATGGAAAACCCAGGAAGTTATTTATAAATTCATAAATTAGTACACCTTCTCTCACTTCCTTCCAACCTGTAAGGTAGCTTTTAAAATACAGAACATAAAAAAAAAATAAAAATTCCCACCTGCTTTTTGAACTACATAAGTTTCAGTTAAAGCTAAAAAGATAAGAATAAAAAGTTTCAGCTATTTTCAGGATCAGGAAGGGGAGGGGAAAGAAACATGGCTTGCCTTGCCATGATTTGTCTTTTAATTTTCTTCAGGGCAACAAACCTCAAATGTCTACTATTTCTTTCCTTACTCTCTTTCCCCCACAGTATAAAAGTAGGGCAGATTCCTTATGGATCCTGAGCACTCAAAGCAGGTCTTGTTTTGTTGTTTACTTTTTCGACTGTGTGTTCTTTCAATCCAATAGTTTCCAGAACTTCCACTTAATCCATTAGCCCTAAGAATAATTTAATTTTGGGGTTTTGGTCGAATAAATGCCAAAAAGTTACTGCCATTTTTCATTGGTTCTGTTTTGCAGCTTAGTGCTACTAACCACAGGGTTTGGTTTTCTTGTATGTATGGTCACACAGGATGATTTAATACAGTCTGGACTTCGACATTTTTTATCAAGGTACCAGAGATGATCTGGTATCTATGACTCATGCCCACAAAACTGTGGCCAATGGGTGCATGTTGCAGTGTTGGGTCTGTTTTATACAATTAGAATGTAGTTGATATGGATGGTCTCCAGATTAGCAGAAATTGGGAACAAGACTATATTGCAGGGATGTTAGCATCTATTCATTTCCCTGTTATTGATATGAGCTCTGAGAAGTAAGTATACTTATCTACTTCTTGGTTTAGGTTTTGCCTTAAAAATAAGTTAGTCATCTTAGACATGGATTTAGGAGTCCTTCAACTCGTTTCCAAACCTGATGAGCACGGCCCTGTCCACTGGATGTCTTTTCCAAAATCTTCCATTTTTGGGACTTACTTTGGTTTTTTTCGTTCATTTTTGGCAATTCCTCTTCCTTGCAAGTATGCTTTCAGAGTGTTGCTACCTAGTTTCAGTCATTCTACAAAGAATGCCACAATGTGACAACTGCCTCTGATTGGCTCGGTTTCTTAAGGTACAACCCTTAAGTACAGTCATGCATACTGGGTTTTTCTTAAGTAAAGAAAAATTACTGATATTTCTGATCAGTGGCTGAAAAAAAATCAAATAAGTTGCTGAGCATGCACTGACATTCAAAGACCAGAGAGATCATGTGTTCTTGTCATCTCTGCTTTGTATGTCCTGAAGTTCATGTCTGCCCTCCTGCCACTGGGATTGTTGGTGTATTTCGTCCACTTCATTCTCTCTGCAGACATGACTTCCATATTCTTACTAAACCACTTCGTGCAAGTTTTCTGACTATCTCTGGCAAAGTTCCTCTCAGTGGAGTTGTTCTATCAAGCACTGACCAAAACGGAACTCTGTTGAACGTATCTGCATGCCTAGATCTGCCCTTTATTGTTAAGGATAAATGATCATTCACCTTTCAGTAGGTAAATAGAAACCTGCTCTAATGACCCTGAATTTATTTTCACAGGTAGACCACGAGAGGCCCAGAGGTCCATTCTAAAATAGGAGGGGGGCTAATGTAGAGTAGAAGAGAACTATAACAGAGCAACACAACTTCTGTGTTTGGTGTTAGTATGCAGAAGGTTTAAAATTATTCAAATAAATATGTAATCATAGTTTTGTCAGACTGCTTTTTTGGGTTTTTTTAGAACTTGTAGTACTAGTGGTAGTTTCTCATCTGGTTAAAATATAGATGTGATCAGGGAGAATGAACTCTAAAACATTTTTTTTTACAGAAACCAAGGGAATAGACAAAAAATGGAAGACTCTGGACTACCGGATGAAGTTTTCATGTCTGTTTTATAGAGATAATATGAATCAATTGTCTTTTAAGGACATGACATAAAGGGTACCTACTGTTCAGGTCAAAAGTGGTGAACAAGGACTGTGTCGATGCCAAAGAAGTATGGTCAATATGTGAAAATACTAAGGTACTGATTTGGAAGGAGTAGACTGGGCAGAAGTAGGTGCAGATCATCAGTACACAAACAGAAGGTTGGATGTTTGTGAAGTAACCCTCTTTATAAGCTGTAAAGAGCTCAGCTAGAAGAACCTGATTTGAAAAATACTGGGGTGTATGGCCTTCATGACAAATTGGCCAACTAGGACAGACATAAAAAATGACAGTATAGTCCTAAAACACATGAAAATAAGTATTTCTAACAGAAGAGGGATTGCTGACATCATCATAAACATCTCTTGCTGTTGTTCATTTGTATATAACATTTTGTTCAACTAAGAGAAGGGCTTTTAGATATGTCAGGGGAGTGATGAGTTCCTTTTTTTAGGGGAAGCTAGGATGCTTTGGCTTAGCTAATATAATGAGGGCTGAGAGGGTCCATAAATGAGATTAAACATCAAGTTTTAACTAAACTGAAGGACAATGTCACCACAGGAACAAATGGCTATAAAAAGACCATTGATAGATTAAGACTGAAAAACAAAGCATCGTGGTTTAAAAGGTCCGTTTGAAGTAGAAAAAAAACAAACTCACAAAACCCCACAGTTAGATTTACAACGTAACTTGCTTAACTGATGAAAAGGTGTCCCTAAAGCAGTGTAAAGATGTTGCAGGATATCATTCAGTAACTCAGGACTCCTTCAGTTCCTCTGCTCCTAAACATAACAGAAGACAATTTTACCTGCTGATAATGAACACTAGACCAAACTCATATGGCTGACAGCTATCAAATTATGAGGATATGAATGTTGCTTCCAGCAATCTGAGCAAAACATAGACTAGCTAAAAGCTAACTGCGCACATCTAGGTCACTACTTCCCCCCAGTTCTGGGAAGCTCTTAGAGCTGATGGGATCTCTGTGACTGTAGCAAGAACTAGCAGGTGGGATCCTGTCACATATTCAGAGATGGAGGCAGAGGCACAAGTGCTTCACTGCATGTTCCTTTGTTCTCAGTCCTGTGTGCAGCCCTTTATTCTCACCTCCTGTCCTGTTCTCCAACCATCTCTTTTCCTGTTCTCCTCTAGCCACCTTGCCCATGAAGGAAAGCTGTGCCACATGGTCCTCTTCAACCAGCACTTGGCACTCCCAGGATTCTCCCTTCTTCTAGCTATGTTGTCAAATAAGGGACTCGTAAGCATAATGTGATGTCTGACATTTTTATTTGTTCACTCTTCTGTCAGCTAGCTACTGTTTCCTAAGTCCCAGATGTTGCCTGTCGTTGCTAGGGATCACGGAATCACAGAGTCATAGAATGGTTTGGGTTGGAAGGGACCTCTGCAGATCATCTAGTCCAACACAATTGCTGAAGAATAGATTATGAAGCAGTGAAAATGTACATGAAACTACCCATTGCTCACATCCACTGTGTTTTGGGGTTTTTCTTTGTTTAACTGGGATTCTATTTCAACATATAACATTTTAAAAATCAAAAGCTTTCTTTATGTTAGCTGAAATCTCCATGGAAGAAATTCCATCTCCATTTTTGGGCCACGATCTAGAATTCTGAGGAACTCTACAGCTGTAAAAGTCCAGAAAGCCTTAGTAAGCCAAGCAGATTCAGAGTAATGTAGTCAAAATATTTATTTCCTAGGGTTTTCTTTATATGTTATTTATGTATTAACTTTATTAACATATTATCTCTTACAAATGTTTAACTTTTGCCTCTATTAGAGGTTTTAACACTGACAGCACTTGCCTAGGCCATCTTTAGTGCAACTTTCTTGTCTTTATGAAGGTCTGTAAGTCGTGTTTATGATGACATGTAAAGTTCTTGAACGTTGTCACTTCCTACAGCAGTATTTTTAATTTAGCACACTTCCTATTCTCTAGAACCTCTCATTCCAAACAATGTCTCAAACATTGCATTAGAGTAGCCTCTCTTTTCTGCCTCTTCTCACTTTATGCACCTCCAATCATTACTGCTAACAGTTCTGTTTTGTTCTTTAATCCTTTTTCTTCTCGTTGTATGAGTTTTTTTTCAAACTGTTGAGTTTAATTCTTTCCCGATTTCAAAACACATAGTTTGGAGAGTCTCAGTGGGAGCACTAAACTGGGAGGTACCATTCCTAAACCATGACCTGTGTTGAGTAAACAATGTGAGTAATGTGTTATTTCTGTTTTCTCTTTCATTGTTGTTGCTTTAGGAAAGTAATTTACTTATATACTTGGATTTGAGTGGATTTGTTGGTTGTTTGGCCTTTTTTTCTCGTTTTGGGGAAGATTTTTTTTCCTGCGTGTTTCCCCTTGACTCTGCCATTCTGAAGCTGCAAATAGATGCCTTATTCTTTCCTCCTATTTTGTATGTGAGTGATGGGGGAGGGGTGTTGATTTAATTGCTCCTCATCTACCTTTGGATGTCTGGACCAGCTTAAAATATCTTCAATTATCATAAGTCTGCAACAGACTTGACAGCTCCATTATTTTACAGTAGGTACAGTTCTCTCCCTAATGTTGAACTTCAGCACTCCAGGCAGGAACTTCACTTCATGGCTTTGTTCTGCCTGCAGTGACTAATTGCAGTGGTCATAGTCTGTAACTAACCACCTCTTTTATATACTTCTGCACTAATATCATGTCTGTCTTTTCTGTACAATAGATGTTCCTAGTTTTATCAGCCTTTGATCATATTTGATTCAATTTTCTGCCTTCTCTTTCATTTAGATGCAAGTAGCTCTCAGAATAAATACGCTTTCAAACATGGATCTGGACCACAGAGTACATGGTAAAATAATTTCAGCTGTAAGAGCTATTTAGATATCCAGAATGTCCACCCCAAAGGTATTTGCAGAGTCTAAAGAGTCTTATTTTCCCCCAAATTGAGATGGAAGAAATAAAAATACTGAATGCACAGGTGAAATGGAAACTTCTGGAAAACATATGATTCAGAGTGTGAAAAGCTGATCCTGAAATGACTTATCTGGATTTAGTGAGTTAAAAGGAGACTATCCATTGTGCCTGGGTTTGACAGAATGTACCCTACTTGTCCAAAACCGGTTCTACATGCCCACATTAATAAAAGCAGTAATTCAGTTACTTTAGGTAATTTCCTATTTCCTATTTCTACCAGCCACACTAAATCACTTGCACTGACTAAAAACTTTTGGTGAGCTTTAATAACACAATAATATTGAAAAGACACGGATATTGCCGGAAAAGAATATCAAGCCGTAAATAGCTCTGCCTTTGCTTCACCACAGTCAGGACCAGCAATAACAAACATTTCCTGCTGGGCATTGAACCTTGCTCTCCGAGCTTCCTGACTGAGAAAATAACAAATGCATATGAGCTGACCCACATCATTAAGGAAAATGATTCACACAGCAGATCTGGGGGGGAAACCAGCCTGAGATTGGAATAGGGAGGTGGGGGGTGTTCCTGTCTGGTTGAGCTTTAGCTACAGTGGGATGTGTGGCTGTCTCCTCACTACTTTCTTCTTATTATTAGAAAATGTAACTGAACAGCTGTAAAACTCTTTGTGTGATGCATTTAATTTCTTGAGGGGAAAAGCTCAGATGGGTGCCCAAAGAAGGTAGTTTCTGACAACTAGGATGTCCTTATTTTTATCATTCATAAGGATTCAGGTTATAAGGAACTAGTGGCTATAAAAAATAAAAAAGCTATGTAGATACTAATCTAAAGACAATTTGTTTCTTGAGTTTTCATCATCTTGCTGAAATCAATAAAACCATGAATGTGAAAAGCTACAGATATTATCACATGAACCATAGCTACATATGAACATATAGTTTCACATAGCCTGAGCTGATGGAGACCTTGCTCTAATTTTATGGCAAATTATTTGAAAATATTTTTATTTTGCTTTTCTTCACAAAGAAAGAAACCCTCTAATACTGAGTCATAGGAATTTTTAATCTGCAGTAATTTTATGATGAATTTAATAGGATACTTCTGTCCTCACCTAACCTTTGTTACAACATCAGTGGTAAAAGTTCAGAGTAAGACAAGCAATAAAACTTTCTTCCTCGTTGCCACCAGCTGGAGGGCATATTTGATTTCTTCTAAATAAGATAGGTACTGTTCCCAGGTCCATATCACTCTGAGTATTTGTTTAAATTTGCAAAAGCTTACTAGCTCAAAGTTAACCTGAGTGTGGAACCCAGGAGTTTGAAGTCTGGGAAGACTAATTGCCATCTGACTTCTTTGTTTTGCATGAATGGATGGTATGTTTGTATCTAAACACCTACTTGATTACCTGATCTGTCCTTTTGATTAAAAAGATAGTTACCATCAAACAACAGACTGGAGCTAGCTGTAGTTACAAAAACCTCAACACATTTCTAACAGATGCAAATGCTGTCTTGTGGAAGAGAGAAAAGTTTTATTTTCTCTGAGCCAATTGTTAAGAGCTAGAACACAGGAACCTGCTCTTAGTTCAGTATGTACCTGTATGACCAATAACGGGGCCATACAAGCAGAAATAAAATCAGTGAAGTCTGAGCTGTCTGGTTTGGGGGTTTTTTTCACACAAAAAGAAAAATAGGTTCTGTGCTTCTGAGCATTTTGGGTTCTAAACAGTAATTAGATTGCTCTTGAACTCAGTAAAACAACTTATTTAGTTAAATGGCTTCCAAAAAGAGCATATCATCTGATGTGAAAATACCAAGAGATGCCAGATAGTTGCTCTCCTTATTACGCTGTTTGATTAGTCATTCAAGTAAATTAATCATCACCTTCACTGAAAATTCACTTTAATAATTGCTATTGAAATCCATTTATTCCTTGTATTTCTTCTTTACTAGACTGAAGAACTCTTTAAAAGTGTTAGTATTCTAAATTCTTTTGCATTTATTTACTGGAGAATTACATATTGAATACTTAAAATTGCTCTTTGGTATCTCTGATAAACATTAGGAGAACAATCTATTAACCTTTCTCTGTAAGAACTCTTTGCCACAGTCAGATCACTTCCATAATTTCTGCACCTTTTTCTGTTGACAAGTAAAAATTACAGTAAAAAGACACTTAATAGAGAAATTGCATTTCCAGCAAACTTTAAAAGGCTTTTGAAGAGAAATAGAGTTAAAACACTAAAAGCATGCTTGTTTTATGGTTTGTGATGACGTGAATCGTCTAGTACAAGGCAGTTAAATCTCAGGCTTCCTGAAGTTTTTCTATTGAAAAACATTTCTATATTTTTACATACAACTAGTCTTGCATCTTATTATGTGTTCTCAGACATAAATGGCAAGAATGCACTATTGTGTCCCATTTCCTTATCTTAATCAAAACTAGATCTTCAAACATTTTGGAAAAATGGTGTGATGATTTCTCAATTTTAACAATGTAGAATCCAATGAAAATGGTTTAAAAGTCTGTACAAATCTATCCATGATATGAAAGTAATAGAGGCTTTTGTAACATTTCTAAAAAAAAGAAATCGGTACTCTTTTCCATTTGTATGAAGGCTGTGGTGTCTGATTCACGTCAGATACAAAATAAAATTTATCATTTGTCACATGAATGCTCTAATGAAATATACTGGATGGCACATCTTTATAGACTTGGAGACCAACAGCCAGAAAGATGGGTTGACAGCACCCTATGCTCTCTTTCTCCACTCGGTTCAAGTTGAAAGAAGCCAGACTTGTAAGAAGGGGCACCTGGGGTGTGGGTCCCTCTGCTGATGAACAAACACCCTTTCAGACAGAAGCTGTCAGTACAACTGGTTTCCCACTGGTCTGCATCTCCTGTGACAATCTGAAAATTCGCAAGCCACACCCTGAGTTACAGTGCACCTAAGCAAAGCATCCTGCACCCTAGTAGTGACCTGGAGAGGGAGCCTCATGGTGAAATCAGGTCTGCAAGGAGGAATGATACAATTCTGATGATCTGTGACTAAGGAAAGCCCATTCTCTCTGTCTCTCTTACCTTACCAGATCCTTTGAAGTTGCAGAGAATATTTGCCAATAGTTAGTGACAGATTTCACTTCATAAACCATGTGAGCTAATTCTACTGTAAATATTTCTCTATCATATTGAAAAGCTGTCGTGAGCATTTGATAATTTACATGAAAGGCATATCCATCTCCTACTTGATCCTTAAAACACAATGTTGCACTTCACACCGTGCTTGGGTGCTGACATTGTTACAAGCAGAAGCCCTTTCTGCTTGAGAAGTAGGGTAGTTTGAGAGTTAACTAGCCAGTGCCACTGAAAATCTAATTATACTACGTTTTATCTTGCCAGAGCTGACAGCAGGTTGAAGCCTTTGGCAGAGTGTTTCATTTCCATAACTATCTGTGTGCTGTGAGCCCACACAGTACCTGCTTGTCTGATGACTCTAATGAGAGTGACCAGCCAAGGTGCCTTCACTGCCTTCTGTAATCACTGCTGCTGAACCAAACAGCCCCATATATGGCAGGCTCACTTTCTGCTTGTTTGTGAATATAAACATAGTAGGGGTTTTCTTGCAGCTAGGAAATAAAATTCAGAGGATAAGAAGATAATCTCTCTAGTGTAACAGCTGATAGAGCAGGGGAAAAAAACCCCCAAACTAAAACAAAACAGAAAGTGCTTCTGGGTGCAGAGACATATTTAAAAATGTAGCTGGATTGAATTGGGTGGGATTTCTCAGCATTACTTAAAAAGAAAGGGCCAGACCTACAGACAAGATGATGTGAAGGGTACTTGTCTGAGAAGACTTCTAACCGCTCATTCTAGCACACATGACAGTAGCGTAAATGGGAAAGTGAACTTTTTACAGCAGAAAAACTGCAGGCTGCTGTTTGATATCTCTGGGTTTCCTTAGGCAGCACTTGGGAGGTGGGGGGAGACAACCTATTTGTACATTTAACAGATTTAGCCTATTTATAAATTACCAGGCAATGGCAAGAACAGTACTTAGTGTGGCTGGTAGCTGAGACAACTCTATGCATCTCTGTTTCAGTTCTAGACTGAAAAACAGTAGTAAATGCAACCCTGCCACAAATGAGGGGACAAAGACAGTTTGAAGGCACCATGTGTCTTGATACACTTCTAGGGTTTTCCTCTTTCTTCTCAGTAGATCTTATCTTGCAAACTGAAGAAGGCAGCATCAGATGGGTCATAAGAAATGGGTGATCTAGTGCTGCTAAGACTGGTTGACCATGTTACTAAGAGAGAACTTCAGTGTCAATGAAGCTTTGATTTTCTATAACAGAAAGAAGGAGATGATGTCCCACAATTTTGAAGAGAATCAACAGTAGGTAAGTAAGCTGATATGTAGTTTTAGAAAATATCAGAAACCTCTGCTTTTTCTAAGAAAGTTGTTTTCTGGTCGTCTTGATGAACTCTGTATGTAACACGGAACTTTTAGATCTTCACAGCTAGTTGCTGTTGTTGCAGAAAAGTTGTAAAGATTGTGATGGCTGCTCTAAGCAGCAAAAGATCTTGTATAAAGTAGGCAAATAGAGAAGTACATGGTGGGAATGGAAGCTGACCTCTATTTTACCTGTCCTGCTCTTTTCCTATGCCCATCATACTACTGCTACCCATGCTTGAATTGTCTCTCCCTGAGCTACCATCCTGACTAGTGGGATTGTAAACCCCAAGCCTGAGAAACATGGGGAGAAAGGCATTCAGGGAGAGGGTAACAAGTCAGGAGTCCCCCTGTTTTTGCTACCAGAGGAGCCTGGGCTGAGACAAGCAGGGTGACATGGTGACCAGGATTGCAGAAACTCCCATCAGCTTGCTTCTTGCCCCAAGTAGGGACCTGCCTGGGTTAATGCCATCAGTTTTATGGTAACCCAGGCTCACAAGGAGCACACTGTTCAACAAGGTTGTATTGGGACACCATTAGCACACTATCAGTCCCCATCCCTTCTCTCTAGCAAACCACCTCTCCCCGTACAGAATTCCTAGCAAAAAAGATGAGGAGTTTTGAGTGACAGAGCCATCCTAACATAAGCTGGTGTCTGTTGCTGCTGATATCAAGCTGTTTGTATCAGTTTTGAAGTCTGGACTGTGTTTTTTTTTATGCATGGGTTGCCAGCTCTCCTCTCCTCTTATCCTTACCTTCCTGTTCTGTTTTTTCCCTTTGATATTTCTCCTCTCTTTCTTTTATCCAAACCAGCTTCTGCATCCAGAATAAAAATCACTGGAGGGTTTAATCCGGGGAATTATATTTATTTTGCTTGCCTGTTCAGATAAGGAATAGAGTTAAAAAATACTTACAGCTGCCAGAAGGTATCTAACACAGGAGACTATTTCCAGGTGCTTTTGCTGAGCTGCCCTCAAGCAGGGGGAAACATAAGCATCTCATTTTACAGCTGTAAAAATTCACGTTGCCCTTAGTCTAGGAACATTTCTGGGTTTACTAGTGTATGAAGTGTGTATGCTCTGGCAAGTGAATTGCAGTTGTTGGGAGAAGTGGTAGCAGAATTAGCTGTCTGTATTGGGAAGCAATCTATTCAGGTGGGGTCTGATGTGCTCTCTCAACACAAGTTTATGGTGATGCTATCTCAGAGAAAAATAGCCCCTCTCTGTGCTTTTTTTCCTTGTACAAGTAAGGAGAGAGTTTTTAATTTTTTTGTTTCTTCCTTTCTCTTTTGTTTTTGTTTTCTGTTTGGCTTGTTGTGGTTTTTTTGAGTTTTTTTTTAAAGAATAACATGTGTTCTCTTCCATTTTCTTAGGACACTGATCTCAACCTCTTCCTTCCTCTACCTGCAGTGGGTAAAAGCTGAGGAAACAGTCTATTTCTAAGCAGGTATAGTGAGTTCTTTCCTGTTACAGTTGGTAAATTACAAAATATTTTAGAAGATTAGACAGCCAATAATAAACCTTAAAAATTTGCTATCCTCAGAGAACCAGTATAAAATTTCACTCAGTTTTGGGATGATTACCTTGTCACTGTGCTACATAAAGCCTATGCCTTACAAAGCCATCTGTTTGAATAAAAAGATTTCAAGCAATTGTAAAACTCATGTCATAATCTGTTCTTATGCTTATCCAGGCTAATTTTTTGAAATACCTGTCTTTTACAGTAGCAGCTGTTCTAGTTTCAGCTTTGTGGCAATTGTTTTGTGTGCTATGTGAGTGCCCCCTGAAGTGCAGTGTGACTCCTTCTGTGTTTAAGTCATTAATTAATTTTTTATCTTATTCTTTAAGTCTAATGATAAAATATGACCTCCCATTTCAATTTCATAAACTACTACTGAAAGGTTTCTTTGACTTATTGGAATTGTCTTTGGTCAGAAGCACTATATAATAAATTTCAAAGAGCTGAGAAGACAAGTAGGAGAAGTGAAAGATTTCTCAGAACAAAGAAATGTCTTTCAAATTAGGTCTGTAACCAGTTTTGTTAACATAGCAATGTAATACCACAGCAAAATTCTCTACAGATGTTATTCCAAATATCCTATATTTGGAGTTTCTCATGGATGTTGAAATATCACCCACAATATTTTTCCTTGTCAAATCCCAGAGTGTGGGAGTCAGAGAATAGGGAAAATCCTCTTGTGTGGCATCTTTTGGTGTTTCTTCTTCGTAGATTTCTGTTGCTAGTTTAAAACATTTTATCACAGGTGATAGCTATACTCATACTTTGTCTTCATTCTACGATTATAGTTGGCATAAACATGCAAAAATGTACTGAAATAAAGTAGAAGATGATAAAACCATGAAAGGAAACTTCTCACATCTAAGACATAAATAACAAGAAATTGGGATATGATTGTAGACTATGTGAAATGCAGGTAGATCAAGCAGAAGGTACTAAAGAAATTCAATAGAAAGTTAAAGTGCTAGCAGGGTCCACCACTTCAAACAAAACAGGGCATCACACCTGGTTATTCACCAAAGCCAGGATCAAAAGACAATGATCAGATAAAAGGTTAGGGAGAGACTAACCATCTGAGAGGGCATATTGGAAAGGGAAGAGAATGTCAAGCAAGGCTGGCTGTTGCCGCAGCTCAAATGGAAAAAGCAGACCTATCTCACTATAGAGAAAGACAAGCTGATGACCTGGCTCTGCTCACTGGCTCTCCAGAGGTCAGGCTGGGCTCTAAGAGAGCATTCCACTTGGATTGACTTGCTCTCAGAGAACTGTCTGTAGTAAAGCGATGTATTGGTGAAAAGACATGATTTTAAATGGACCTATTTGGAGCCTACAGTTCTGTCCAAGGAAGAACTGCAGGATAACAGCTCTGCCATGATTCAGTGAATTTGGCTGAACTTCAGAGCACCTTATGTTAGAGCACCTTTGTTTTCTGATTTGGTTTAGATGAGAATGCATCAGTGTTAGTGAGTCAGCTTATTGCAATTAAAGTACCTGTAAGCTTGTAAATGCTAGTTTCAGTACGTTGAACTGCTGTTCCTCACTACCAAACTATTATGGGGTTGTCATATGTACAGACGTTTGTGTTCTTCCATTATACTGAAAATTGGTCCTTTGCCTTATTGGACAAACCTCAATTTTCTGATTTTACAGCTCAGGATTTCAGCTGACCCCATATAAACTAATAATCGACTAGTTGTCTGGAGCTGAGTCATCTTTCACCTTCCATTATTCCCGGCAAGCAGACATCAAAATGTATACTTCAAAAACTCATAGAGGAAATTGCTGTCTTTCTGACTTCAGGGATGAACTTGGAGTTGCCATACTTTTCCTTTGCCTTTTCTTTCACCAAGCTGATCATGCTGATCATGCTGATCCAATCAAAAAAACATTTTTTAATGTTTTTAAAATTTTATTTTAGATTTAGATACTGTATTTGTGCTAATTTAGGCATTGTATGTGTATTGTGACTGTGCTGGCCCGGAATCCACTGAACTGAATCTCTTGTATTAACTGATTTCTTTACAGTGTGGTTTGCAAGGCATTTGTGTCATCATTGAGCTATGTGTGATGCAAGGGGCTGGACACTCAAACAGGTGAAGTTCATGCCCCACAGAGCTTGTGATCTAAATTGCTGGTAGGCAACCTCTCTTCCTGTTTCCTTATAGAAAATTGTGACAACAATCGTTTTTGAAGTTCCTCAAGGACTACTCTAGCTGATACACTTACGTCATTTTTCTTACCCTCACAGTCAGGGCTCTCTGTTGTTCCTTTATATCTACATCGGTACAGAAAAGATTATGAAACTGCCAGTTAAAATAGTGGGGTTTATCTCTTTTTCAAATTGCATTTATTTGACATTTCTTTAAAAAAAAAATCAAACCAAAAAAGGAAGAAAGAAACAAACAAAAAAATCAAACCCCACAACCCACAATTGTTATCTCCTCTTCCTGAGACAAATCTCTACTAGGGGAGCAACTCAACATAACCCACTTGGATGATAACTTATTCAGCCATAATGTTCTCAGAGCTCTCATTGCTGCACTACGGGCTCCTAAGAGAAGAGCTATGAACACTATAGTGCCAAATCTTTACCCGCCTCTTTTAAACTCATGTATGTGCTGCAAATCTGCAACATCAAACTATAAGATAAAATTTGTAAAACATCACATAAAGATAGCATAAGCTTCCATTACTCAGGGGATGTGAACATCTATTTTTCTTGGGGAAAAAAAAAAAGAATGCTTATTTGTGAGACAGAATCTTTTGTTCTTAAACAAACAAACAAAAAATTAAATCCATTAATAACATAAGGGTTACATTTGCAGGCTTGCCAGTCTAGTATTCACACAGCACCTGCTCCTACCTGACTGTCATAAAGCAAATGCAAAAATAATTCAGAGTGGGAGGAGTTAAGGGTATATTTTCAAATAAATTTTTTTCTCTTTACCTAATTTTTAGCCTTTATGATATACCAGCTATATATTTCAAAGGCTTCTTCACAACCATGTTATTTAGGCAGAAAGTAGAGAAGCAGGGGGAAATTATTCTCCCTCTTCTACTCCCCCTTGAGAAAAAAGTTTCCAAGATCTGGGGCTTCTGAAAATTACTCAGGTACTTGGACTTACTTTTTAAGCCATCTTCAATCCATAGCACGTAGAAAGAGACAAAGGTCTTTAGCTAGCAGAAGCTGATTATCTCCCTTTTTATCTCTTCACTGGCATATTTATCTAGAAGGAATATATCAGAAACCTGAGCAAGACAGCCCAAAAGTAATAACTTGCTTATTAAAAGGCTCAAGTTAAAATTGGACTGTCTACATAAAAAATATATAAAATATAAATTGAATTATATTTTTAAGTGTTTTCTTCCTTTCAGTCACCTGTCTATTAACCTGTCCACTTTCCCTGACACCTTTCCCTGCTTTGAGGGTGATATTAATAGTACTGACTCCCACAAGAGAAATGGAGAATTATAAACTTTATTCTTTATCATCACAGAATCATAGAAGTCCAACCCTATGCTTCATGGTTAAAAGATACCAACAAAAAGTCTCTGTATTAGACTGTTACAACAGGAGTTGACCCTATAATTCCTATTGTGCTTAAAACTTACAGCTGGTATCAGGCACTGAAATTAATGTTTTACTTGTGGGCTTATGAACTAGAAATTGTATTGCTATTAAGGCCATGAAGCTGCCATCAGCTTATCTTCACTTTTAAAAGAAAGAAAGCGAGTTATTTTTTTAATAGTCTTTCTTTCTTTCTTTCTTTCTTTCTTTCTTTCTTTTTTTTTTTTTTTTTCAGATAACAGTAAATATCCTGAATTTTAGCTATAAGACACAGCAAAAGACAGTGCCAGATTTCAGAGCTGTACGAAGACCGTTGGATGCTTAGTGCAACAGCACCCTCTATGTCTGATGAGTTTAAGTGCGTCTAATTGCATCTCTTGTTCCAAGGTACTCTGTCAGGCGCCAATATTATCAACAATTTCTGGTTATTTACTGGCCTTTTACCTTGACCTCAATGGCTTTCAAAGATTAAAACCAAATTATAAACATAAGAGTAATTAAAGTCACAGAGACAAGAGTAAATAGGAGCACGAGTTCACCACCAGGAGCCTGTTACTCTTCTTTAGTAAAAACCCCTATTTTGCAGGCAAAGGAATTGAAACTATGTAATTCCTGCAGACTTAAGTAAATATGGAGGGAAGAAAGAGGAAGGGGGGACGGTTGGAGTGATGGCATTTGTGTTCCCAAGTCACCGTTGCGTGTGATGGGGCCCTGCTCTCCTGGAGGTGGCTGAACACCCGCCTGCTCATGGGAAGAAATTAATCAATCCCTTGTTTTGCTTTGCTTGTGTGTTCAGCTTTTGATTTTCCTATTAAATTGTCTTTACTCAACCCCCGAGTTCTCTAGCTTTTACCCTTTCAATTCTTTCCATGATCCTGCTGGTAGGAGAGTGAGGGAATGGCTGCATGAGGCTTGGCTGTCAGCTGGGCTTAAACCATGACATAGACTTAATGTTCTACTCCTCTAGTCTTGGTACTATTTCACTGGTACATGGGCTGTTGTTGACATAACTTTATCAAAAGGGTGTAAGCTGCAGCATTTTAGGGAACTTTTATTCTTGTGTGTTTGCAGTCACACCAGGGCTTATCCCAACATAATTATTTTAATATACAAAATTTCTCTATTTAGGCTGCATTTTGGTTATGGTGCTCTCTCTGTGTGTACAAGGGATGCAGTGACTGTACCTTTTATTTAACATGGGCTCCAAAAGGGATGTTTTTGTTCTTGGATTGAAGAAGCAGAAGCTGTCAGAAAGGTTTTGTTATTTCATTCAGAGCTTGTCTATGTTGTCACTGGCTCTGTTGCTGTAATGCTGCCCCATTCCTCAAGGGCAGAAATGCAGGAGTTCTGAAGATCTGGCTGTTATTTAGAAAAACTCTTGGCAGACTCTGTGGTGAAAGACTTTAGTAAGACTCAGAGTATTTGTTTGCCTATTCATTATACATAAAGGTAACTTTTTCAGGGTTCATTAACTA
Source organism: Manacus vitellinus (assembly GCF_001715985.3). Lineage (NCBI taxonomy): Eukaryota > Metazoa > Chordata > Aves > Passeriformes > Pipridae > Manacus > Manacus vitellinus. The sequence continues at coordinate 4,896,689 of NW_021940478.1, forward strand.
GTGCATTATTTCTGAATGCTATTTGATTTTTCTACTGGTTTTTTTTAAACTTGCTTTTATACAGAATATGTATTCTGAATCCAAGCTTCAGAGCCTTTGCTCATTTTGCTAGTCATGCTGTAAGTCTGATCAGTGTGCTTCCAACTATATCTTTACAATCCCTTTAAGAGTGTTTTAGCGGAAGTTCACAAGGTGGTGCTGTATGCTTTTCCATGTCAGAGCTGAGATAACTATTCCATGACACTTTAAATTTCAGTAGATCAGCTTCTGCCTCCAAGGCTGTTTGCTACCTTTCTGGGTTTTTTCCTGATGATGTTATTAGGGTTTGTTTTGAATTTTATTTTTCTTGGAGTAGAAGTCTCAGGGAATTGCTTGTTGGTACAGATTTATAGGGAAAGGGGTCACCTCTTTGATAACCTCTGAAATGGTGTATAAGAAAAATTAAGTCAGGTTGTGTTCGTGATAAACCCAGAAAATGGCTTTGTTTTCTCATCTCTAGGCATGCTACCAAAACCATGATTAGTACTTGCTTATAAGTGATACTTTGAAGAAGCATTACACTGAATAACTGCAAAACAGAAAGTTGCAATCCAGCCAAACAAAAAAAGCCTTGCACACTTGCATGGGTTTAGGGTTGAAAATTTACAAAGGAAAAAGAGGGGGACAGCTTTCAGGTTAAAGCCCTATAAGCCAAATAATTTAAGTGAGAAAGCAAAGAATTTGGAAGCTTTGACCACTTGGGTCATAGAGAAAACAAGAGCAATAGATTTAATTTCCTACGATGTATTTCTATTTTGAGAAATATTTCCTTTTCCTTTTCCCTCAGTTAACTATTTACTTACATTTATTTATTTTTTTCATTCCATGGATTTCTCTCCAGTTATTTTCACTCCATTTTAACCTCTTTTATAATTTTCTCACCACTCCCCTATGTCCTCCAGCTCACATCATTTGCTGTGTGTTAACATCTGCTTTGAAAGAGGGTAATTCTAGTACTATGAGTCAGGCCCACATCTTGCTTGATATAAAAAGAAAGAGACAATGCATGCTTTCAGATACAGATGACATTAAATTATAATTATTTATAATTATTACTGCATTACTATAAATCTAGTTATATCTTATATCATATTTTGCACTTTCATTTTATGAGGTTGTAGTTACAGTAGACAAAAAAAGCAGGATAGTGAATTTTAAAACTCTTCATAAAAGGAAGCAGTTTCTGAATGTACAAGTAAGAAGAAACAGACAAAGGTGTTGAGTGCCCTGTGTTTACTAAAGCAGCAGCAACTGAAAAATGTCCTTCCAGCCTGGAGATGCTGTGTGGCACACTCCTTGAGAGATATAGACGGAGCTTGTGCATTGACAGTTCTGCTTTCCAACAAAATACACAAAATGGTTTGGTTTAAATTGTATCTTCTTTTGTAACATCTTTTGTGTACAAAAGTTTTTGGTGCTGTGACCCAGGTGCAGCACGTTGCACTTGATCTTGTTAAACCACATGAGGTTCCCATGGGCCCACTTCTCGAACTTGTCCAGATCCCTCTGGATGGCATTCTGTCCTTCAGGTGTGTCAACTGCACCACTCAGCTTGGCGTCACCTGCAGACTTGCTGAGGGCGCACTTGATCCTTTGTCTATGTCATAGATGTAGATATTAAACTGTACTGGTCACAGTACAGATGCCTGAGGGACACCACTTGTCACACGCTGCCTGTGCTCCCTCCCTGCTCCAAGGGACACCCCAGTCACTTGATGTCCTTCATGACTCTGAGCTTTTGACCACTACCCTCTGGATGTGACCATCCAACCAATCTCTTATCTACCTAACAGTCAAATCCATCTCTCTCCAATTAAGAGAGGAAGATGTTGTAGGGGGCCATGTCAAATGCTTTACAGAAGTCCAGATAGATGATATCTGTAGCCATTCCCTTACCCACTAAGGTAGTCATTCCATCATAGGAGGCCATAAAAATGTGCGTGCAGAACACCTGTATTTCCAACAGGTTCCCCATGTGGTTACAGTTATGAGAAATGACTTGACCTGCTGGCTGTTGTGCTTCTACCTCTTGTCATAAGGAGAAATGCAAGCATAGCTCTGAGAAACCTTCCCAACAAGTTTCAGTTCCAAGAACTCTTTTTCCAAGAATTGGCATCCTCCAAAAATGAAGGGAGGAAAAATTCCTCTAGGCTTTCAAAGATTTTATTTTTTTTTTAGCCCTAATTGATTCTTATAGTGGCTTTTAATGCATCACAAAGGCTTTGATGGAGATTAAAGAGGAGTTACAAAATAGCAACTCATTATGGAATTGATTTCAATTTTCTTTCTTTATTGCCTTTTTTTTTTTGCCTTCTATATTGTTTCTCACATAAGGCTTTCTGAGGGATTGTCAAGACACTTGTTCCTTCAGTCTACCCCAGAGACACAGTTGAGCAAGGAAAACAGGGAGGAGAATAAAGCAGAGGCAAGGCAATGATAAATCAGCTTGCAGTCTCTTCTGGAGGCATTGCAGTTCTGTGCCAATCTCTGTTTGGACCACAACCCAAATACTTCAGTTTGTTTTGAATTAAAATAAAAACATCATCTTTGCTTTGGGCTACAATAAATAAATGTTGATTTAATTTTGTCAGTAAATAAGTTAAAAGACCCTAAAGGCATGTTTTAGGCTCCATAAAAGTTCAGAAGAAATATCCTCTTAAAAATGAATACTGTCTGAGCAAACTACAGGTTATACTTCATTTTCATAGCAAAATTAAGTCCAGAGAGCTTTTTTGATGTCAATATTATGTAGAGGATTAGTGCCAGCCTGAAACTTCATGTAAACCACTTTTTAAAAAATGAACATGCAGTATTGACTGAATATGTTTTCTTTAAACAATTGTGTAAAAGTACCTTCAATACTTTGAGCACACTTCAGAATGAAGACTTAATGAAAACACTAGAATCGTTGACCAAAACCAAAACACATAAGAAATTAGTACAATCAGTTTTTTATGTGGGGAAACAAAAACTAATCAAAGTTTTTAAAAAAGAAATAGCAAAAGATAAATTTATTTTAAAGGTACCTTGTCTTTAGAAATTGAACATGGTTATAACAAAATGCATTTCAGCCATGAAATACTGAAATTGTTGAAAATACATAGAGAACATCAGTTAACTGTTCTAAGTAAGATTAATGAAAAAAGTATTATCAGTTTTCCATTCTGATTCTAATTTTTCTGCTATATTTGTCCTAATATCCTCCCAGAATAGGACAAAATACTTTCAGTCAAAGTGTAATCTTCTAAATTTCAATCACAGTCTTTTAAATTAGAAATTATTTCAGTTTTATATTAAAAAAATAAGCTGAGGAAAATGAATTAATTTCCAAACTTTCTATGGAAAATTAAAAAGAAACAAAACAATAAAACACTCTATTAAAAACCCAGTTTAAAAACATATTTTTAATTTTAGAATTTAGTAAAAGCATTTATCTAAATATCAGAATACTATTGTATTTCATTAGAATACTAATGTATTTCGTTATTGAAAGTAATTGCAACCTTGCACAACTTGAGAAATTCATTATTCTGTGATGTGTGTAGGTTGCCCGATTCTTGGTAAGTTTTAAGTCTATTTCTAAGCACATTTTATACAAAAGCCTTATGACTTCTATTGTATTATAGAAAGTGGTTATCGAGTGGGGAATATTTCTGGGTGTAACACATATTGTTGCATTTTTACTCTAAGCATGAAAAATGTTTCCCAAAGGGTTTTACATTTTAAAAAACTAAAACTACAGTTGGAAGTATAGTTATGTCATCTGAAGGATTAGAATAAAAAAATGTTAAATTATTGTAGTTATAAGAACTTGGGGGCATAAGTGACTTTTAAAAAATGTTGTATAAATTTTTCTAAATGTCTGAGTACTATGAGCATGACAGAAAAATGTTCATTTTTTCCTTGCAGAAATGTTTTATTTAGTAGTTGTTTTATGTCCCTGGTATTACTACGAAGTCTGTATCATTATAAAGAACATATTTTTTTTAATTTATCTTCTGTTCCCATGTTAATAGTGTCTTTGATTTGTTGTTTTCAGCTGCTGCTGAAAACATGTGCTGATTGAAATGGTTTAATTCATACACCAAGGAGAAAAATGCTATATACTGATGTCCAATGTGCATATAATTTCTAAGCGGTACTAGTTTCTCAAATTACTACATTGGCAGTGTTCATCTCTAATAGTTTTTCTGAAGATACACTGTCTCTATCACATCTAGATCAATTATAGGCCAATTATTAAATTGCACCTTTCAAAACTCCAGAAATGTGTGAATCAGTAGCATCAAATGAGAGAGCAGCTCTGGAATATTTTCACTTCTCTGCATGATCCATAGCATCAGCTAGGAAGCTGACTTGTGGGGAGTCAGGCTGTGCCCCAGGAACACCTTGAGAACTGAGAAGATGAATTCCTGGAGGAGAAGTGCCCCCATTCTCTGGTGACAGCAGCAAGGAGTCAGAACAGCTGCTTTGCCTTTGGAGAAGCACACACAGAATTAACTGGAGGCAGAAAAGTCCCTGAGATGTATGACTTGTTTATTGAAGCCAGGAGAGCTTTTAATTCCCAGTCTACAAGCCATAATTATTTGACTTAAGAATACTTATGTAGTCAAGTCTTGTTATTAATAATGCACTGGTGCTTTGAAACATCTGACATTCGTTTAAGCCTAGGTTTGATCCTCCTGCATTTATAAATGTTGGGGTTTTCTTTGTTTCTTCTGTACACACTGCTCTTCCATTGTTCAAATCTGCACAGTGGTCTGTGTTTTGCCTTTTGCTGTTCACTTAGCCAACCAAATTTCTACTTTACTGTTTGATTATTTGGGTGTAGAACTTTGTCCCAGATTTTTTTCTTCCCCTCCACCTCTCCTCGTCCTATGACCCCTTTGAAGAAGTTCATCCTGTTTCTGTAACATTTCCCAGTGGTTATAACAAAAACTGTTTAACTTCTGGGCAAGGCAAATAGTTATTAGCACTGATCTATCCCACAAATGAGACAAAAGCTTAACACCAGCAGAATGATGGCTAGAACAGTTCAGCAGTCTTCGGAGGCTTATTTTGAGTGACTTTGGGGCATTGACTGTGAGTTGTATGCTAGGGGCACCAATAGTTCTAATTTCCTTCCTTTTGTTTCCATATTTTAGTCTTTCATTTGATGCTAGTTTTTTGCTTTGGGTTGATTTTGAAGTAACTTGTTATAATGCTGAAAAAAGAGCAGCTTCCCTTTGGTGATTTATTGAAACAGCATTTCCAGTATCTTCAAAATTGACTCACTCCTCTTTTTATCAAGGACATAATTGTATGAAGAGGTTAGATTATGTCATCAAAGCTAGAGGGTCATACTTAAGTAATGAAAAGAGTGTTTTATTGCCTCTTTTGGTTTTTTTTTTTTGTGATTTGGAATTAATGTCACAGTTTTCTGTATACTAGCATAAAAGGCAATAGAGCAAGATATCTCATATAGGTTAGTTCCGTAGACATGAATCATAACTGAACCTGTCGTGTGTCACTCAGATGACTTGCTAAAGATTTCAACTTTTTTCTGCATTGTAGATTGCAAATTTCAAGACAGAGACTCCTTTTGTTTTTTTTCTGTAAATAAGTGTTGAATATTTCATTATCCTTATCTGGAGTCAGTCTTAGCCCCAGATTAGATATAAAAAACTGCTAAGGTTTCTAAAGGGCTGCCAGTTAAGACAAAGATGGTAGTGTAGTATATTATGACTAATTTCGTGTCTTCATTTATGTGGGCACTGTTCACACAAAATGGCAAATGCAACAAGTGATGTTTTTGCAAGTGTTGTGACACCTTCCAAATGAGGTAGTTTAAAAAAGCCAGATAAGTCCCTGGAAAAGGGAGCCCTGTCCTACAGTTAATTTCAGATTTGAGGATGCAGACTGAGTAATGTGACATGGAGAGAAAGTGGAACAGTTTGCCAAGGCTGACTGTTAAACTGCCTCTGCGGTGCCCTGGTGAGGAAGAAACTATGTTCATGTGAGCCTCAGCCCACACCGAAAACTAAATGAATGCTCTTGAGTCAGTTTTAGGCCTTTATTTTGGATGGGGTTTAGTTTCCCATTCTCTGTAATAATCTGTGCACCAGGCTATCCTAAGTGATGGTGCAATCACCATGCAGGAAACCTGCTATAGAACATGTTGCTCTCTAGATATTTCTGTGCCTGTGGGACATTCACCTTATACACAAATTCTAAATAATCTCAGGCCATAGTTGCATGGTCATTTTAAAGCAACATGAATTGCTGCTGGAGCTGAGGAAGCACCTTTGCTCATGTCTTGTCTCTGTCCCAAAAATGAATCCATTCATGGTGTTATAGTCTCCCCGTCATCAATAGGAACAGAGGGAGAAGTGAGTGGGATTTGAGCAGTAATTCGGGTCAAGCATTTGGCATGGCCTTCTGCAGAGTGCTGGGGCAGTGGTGTCATGAGTGAAGCAGGGCAGGTGAGACTGCACTTTTCAGCTGAAGAATATTGTGGATGGGCATTGGGTTAGGAGGCAAAGCAGCCAGTTTGCAGTATGGATTCTGTTTGATCTTGTCCAAAGGAGATTGAAGATTCAATAAGGCAAAAACCTCTGAACCACTGCACTCATGAAAGAGTCAACTCCTTGATGTCTAAGAAAAAGACAATGCAGATGTAATTACAATAAAGAGATATCTAAGCAAGGATGATCCTCCTGTGATCAAGTAGGTTAATTTTAGGACCTTATAGGGCATTGAAGGCAGTGAGCCTAAAAAGGAAGATTAAGAGAAAAAAATAATTTCTGTAAAATAACTGAATTTGACAAAGGTGAAGAGCCAATGTTATTGAAGCACTCTTCAGTCCATTTTTTTCTTCAAATTAAGGAAAGGGCTAAGAACAGAGAAAGGGTATATCTCCTACTTTTCAAGATTTTGGTGGGCTGTGTATTTCCAGTGAGTCAGTAATTACTCTCTTACTGTCCTTGATCTATGTAAAGGAGGAACAGGGACAAGCATTTCAGAAGCTGTAAAAGCTTTGTCTTTCAATTATTGTTGTTGAGAGCATGGAGTACTCAAAGGAGATGTTTGAAAGGAAAATGTAGCTTTTACAGCTTCCAAAATTGTTGTGACAGGCTTTATTGTGGTCCTTGTCTTATCTTTTTCTGAGGAAATTGAAAGCCAGCAGCCACTTTAGCAGCTTTTTTTCTGTCCTTCTCCCAACCTCCCTCCGACATGTTAAATGGGATGTAACTTTGTGCCTCAAGAGTGATGTCTAATCTGATGAGTCTTTTGAGCTAAGTGCTTTCCTCTTAACTCTCCAAGCTCTTTCTATACAAATGAATTCAGAGAGCAGGAAGCTTCTTGATGTTATTTTGCACTTATCTTTCACACATGCAGGTAGGCTAGTGATGTGTTATTCCAGTTTTAAGGAACACAGGGTCTCCTAAGCCATGAAGAAAGTGCTTTATGTTGGAAGTGAATGAAAGAGACTTCATACAACCTTAAAATGTTGCCCTGAGAATAGCATATGTTTCCTTTTATGCCTGTTTTTCTTGTTCTTTATCTGTGTTAGAGAGACCAGCCACGCTAATTTCGAAGTATTCTTGTACTCAGGAGAATTCAAGGCTTCTGTTTGCTTGATGTTTTGCTTGGATGTGTAAAGAAAGGGTTGTATTGCACCCAACAGACCAGGTAAACTACTGAGTGTGCTGTCACATCTCTGTTGGTGAAGATACTGACTGAGGTGAGGGATGCAAATGCAGTAAAAATTAACTTCACAGAGGAAAATGGAGTAATTTTTTTGAGAGGTTCTGGTCTGGTCTCTTGAAGTTTTGTAGAATTCCAAAAGCAATAATAAAATCGAAAATTATATAGCATGTTCAGAAAGAATTAATTTCATTCCTGATGAGGTGATACGTAATTTCAACTACTGATAATCTATACAACTATATTTATAATTGCTAAACTTGAAGTCAAACACTTTATAGTCTAGGCATCAAAAATCTTGACATGTAATACTTCCAAGTCCTTTTCCACTGTTGCTTTAAATTCATGTTAGCCATGTTTAAGATTTAAAATAATTGGGATTCATAATTTAATGTAATATTGCTTGCTGAAGAGTACTTGGCTTTTCACATGCCTTTTTCAGGGAAAGAATAATTAAAATAAATGTGAAATTCAGAAAGACTTGGTTTATTGTAATATGAATTTTATATTAGAAAAATTAGTTCAGAGTAAAGTTAACAAAAGCGAAGACTAAGTTTAGTAAATTGTAATGGTTTTAATTTTAGACAGTCATTGAAGGCAAATATTTAATCTTTAGATTTGTATACAAATTTTCTACTAAAATTAATGGAAATTAGGCAGAGCTAGCAGAGGGATGAAATGTTAAAAAAGAAAACGTACATGTGTAGAATTCACAGGTTTAAAAATACATGGACAGTTTCTGCCAGACATCATACTTTTTCACTGCACATGCAACAGGGAACGTGTAGGTTAGTTTACACATGTGTATGCATGTAACAATTGATGCCAGATAACATGATGTTCACCTCATTTATTTCTATGCAGCGATGGAGGACTTCTTTCTTACTGCAGTAGAACCACGACAAAAAGACTGTACCAACTTGCCATTAGTTAATGAAAAATATGATGTTTCAGTTCCATTTCATCAATTTATATTTGGAAAACAACTCCAAATCTAGAATGGGGCATATCAGCAAGACCTACTTCAGTAAGCCTGCCCCTAAGGCAAACTCTACTTGCACCCTTGTCACTCAGTCTGGATCCCAACACTTCCTTTTTCAACCCATGGTTTGATGAGACAAGGGAAAATTCAGTGAGTTGTGCCATTGTTCATAGGGAGATCGCTTAGACACTGGTGAAACAAGCCTTGTGGTTTAATTAAGGAATTATCAGAAAGCCCTGAATTTTACTACAATGATGGCTGGTCCAAGGAATCCCTACACTTTAGTCCATATAATTTGTTTCCTCCACTGTAAAGTGGTATTGCTTTTGCAGAAGAAAGCTGCTTTTCACAGGAAATCTAAATTTATTTTTTCTTGATCCTGATCTTGAAATGTTTCTTCTAAAAATATAGATCTCTTACATTCAAATTATTGTTGTGACCCTCTGAAACTGTGCTTCATTCACCTTTCTTGTTTCCCTGAAATCCTCTGTAGGAAGGTACTGCTCATAAACTTCTCCTACTGCAGACAAGGAAAGACGACTCAGGAGAGTGATGTCTTCTGAGAGCCTGCACATGGAGTGGGAGTTTAAGCAAACTTCAGAAAAAAAATTGTCTGGAGTTCTAGAGAAAAGTTTGATTTTAAGTAACATTTACTTTCTCTGAAACTTTTGGTGGAAAAATCTTCACTATTCTAACAATCTGTAACCTTGAATTACAATGAAGAAGAGAGCAAAAAGGCCAAAACTGCGTGTGAGACTCTGTTACTGTCTTCCATTAAAAAACACATGCATACCTAATGAGCACTATGATACTGGAATACAAATATCTCTACAAGATAGAAAATAGTTACAGAAGAAACAGAAAGTTTCAGAACAGTTATAGAAAGAAGCTAGGACCTAAAAGCATTATTTTGTCTGTGCATGTTAGAGGTTGTACAACCAGGGTAGGAGTCTGTAGAGTTTCCTCTCTGCAGTGAGTTTAAAAAAATAAAAAAGTTAAGCCAATATCATTTGACAAATCGGTTGGAAAGTAAACTAAAATATCTAGAAACCAGTGAGAAGTAAGTTGCAGTAGACATTTTTTCCGTTTTTCACTGAGAAATATGTTTCATTGAAAGAGGCAGAGGGGGAAGAAAAGAAAGTGAAACCTTCTTTCAAGTCTCCCCTATTCTCCTTTTCACGAATAAGCACTGAAACAGAGCGTTTTGAATCAATATAGTCCTTATTTTGCATTTGTGCAACACTGATCATACCCCTCAAGAGAAAGTGGCATATGTTTCTTTTGATAGCATGCTGTTGATTTTTTGTCTCATTAATGTCTAAAATGAAAGTAAGTTCTTTCTTTAAAAAAATATAAATCAGTATTTGCTGCAAAAGATGTTTTTAATAAATTACTCCCTTTAATAAATTGCTCCCTGACATTCTGTTTCTACGGTTTAGTGGTACATATACTTCTGTTAATACATACCTGATAATGGACCTACTGATATCATGGGTATATTAAAAATTTATCACCTTGAGAAAAGTATTTCTTATTATGTATAAAACTAGATAATAGGAACTTCAGAAAAGTGAAAAATTACAAGATTCATCAGAGCCCTAAAGACTGAAAGAATTTTAAGGCTTTCAGGTTTCATCTTTGGTGGCTATAGAACCTCTTCATTTAGACTTTGGTATTTTTGTTGTTATACCATCACAAAAGGCTGGTCTCTTTTCTTAAGGGACTTGTACATGAAGGGAGCTATTTCAGATGCCTCACTCCATTTTCAGCTTCTCTAATCTGTTGTTTATTTCAGTGTCAGTGCTATGTGAGACCAAAAATTTACTTTCATAGCCAAATGAGGATCCCATCTTCAGCTAGATCAGGTAGTGAGCCAATCTCATAGGCATGGAAGTTCTTAAGTTCACAGTAATATTTTTCTTATTCTTCTCCCTCTCCCTCTCCTTCTCTCTCTTCCTCTTCCTTCACCCGTATCCTGATGTTATTTCTGCACATGAAGTTATTAATTTTAAGCATAGAGAAGCAAGTCCAGCAATCTCCAGCAAGAGGGGAAGAAGAGAGAGACTTGTACCAAGAGCTTTGGGAATTATTTTTCAAATACCTACTCATCAGGTAAGCCTAAATTAAAATAAAACAAAAACAAAAAAAACCCAACCCCCCCCCAACAACAAAACCCCAAACAAACAAAAACAAAAGAAAAGGAAAAAAAGCCAAGAAAACCCCAACATAAACAAGCAAACAAAATCCAACACAAAACCCCCCTACCTCTTTCCCCAAAAATCAGTCGAAAAACTTGTAATTTGTGATTTTCTACATTTTAAATATTACTGAGAATGTATCCTTTTTACCTGTTGTCTCAGAGAAATCTCACAGGGCTTCAGTAGCTTCCTGTGGAACTAGTATGGCAGACAGTATGGCAGAGTCCTTAGGAACCACCGCCACATTTGAGAGAGGAGAAAAAGAAGTGAAGTACACTGAGCATGAAGATCCCCCTTCTCTAAACTCTACCTCTGTGCATTATCATTCTTCATGATTCTCTCAGTCTTTTTTCATCTTTGTTGTATCTTTTTCCTCTTCAAAACTTACCTGGAAATAAAATTTCTGTTTATTTCATCAGACAAAATCTGAGAGGAGAGTATTGAGGTTGCTGTCTCAGTCAGAGAGGCTGAAAATTGATGATGGTGTGGATTCCTAAAAGAGTTGTGCAAAGAGAGAGACTAGCCGGGAAATCTTTTCCCGTCCTTCACTTGTGTCTGTCTCTCTTCCTGTAAATATGAAGAAACGTTTTCAGGACCATGCTGAGAGAGAAGAGATGGTCATCTTTTGTGATCTCCACTTGCTCCTGTGAAAGTACAGTGGTCATTCTCACAGTCACCTCTGGAGCAATGTCAATATATATGGATAAGTTCTGCCTTTCCTGCTGGGAGGCATACTCTGTCACTGCTGCTGGAAGGTGGATCAATAAACTACTCTGTCCCAGGAATGAGTGCAAAACAAGCTAATGTTTTGCTTCTCACCCTTCTTTGCCTTACTTGTGGGCAGGTGGTCACTTTGCAACAACAAATCTCTCAGAGTGGCACTCTGTGGTACTTAGGTCAGAAGCAAGAAGTACAGTATAATTACAAATGCTGCAAAAACATTCATGTCTTAAGGCTGTATGCTCTTAACTATGTTTTTGCCTTTCCTCACTATTTTCTTATATCCCCATTCCTGTTTGATTGCCTGTGAATTGGATATACAGGGAGAAACTCAGCGGGATATTCATAGCCACTAAAACAGTCTCTGACCAGCCTGGCTGAGCTGCTAAAGCTTAACACTTTACTTGCATGGTCTTATTTCTTGCATGGCTTTTTACCTGCTAAAAATACTAAAAGCTTCACAGAATGGTTCTGGCTTGAGGTGTCAGAGATTCTCCTGTGTTATATTAAGAAAACTTGTGATGGAGAAAATAAAGTCCTGGACTTTCACCACCCCCATCAGCTTCTGGAAGTCTTGAAAGGTTTCAGCCTGGAGTTGTCTGAACCAGCCAGAGTCCTTGGAAAAAATATTTGCTGAATATAGGGACATCCTAAAATATGGAGTTAAAACAGGTAAAGTAGCAAAAACATACATGCCTCATTTGTTTCATTGCTTTGTGGATGCTTGAAATATCAATTTGTGGATTAGACTAGATTTGTATGAAAAGCTGAGGTTTATCAAAAGGTTTATCAGGTATATTAGTATACATTTTTTTGACAATTCTCTATTTCCAGTGATGTTTATAATGTTCTAAAAAGGTTTTGTTATTATAGAAGACATATGATGAAAAGAGATGTACTACTCTGGGAGCAGCTAATAGATCAGAAGGGTTATTTATGCTGTCTCATTTAGGAGGTCTCTGCATGGTCAGTGGCAAAAAACTAGGCTACTAAATTGGGTACAATAAGTATTACTTCATAACTTAGATACTAAAGTTTAATATATACCTATAAATGGTGGAGGAAAATGCCCTCCTTACTCCCTCATTGATGACAAAGTCATTTGAAACAGTAATGCTTTTGCAAATCTGGATTGTTTTTTGCATTGTTCCATTTTCCCTCTCTTAATTATGGCATGGTTTATGAAATGCTTGACTGAGTTCCCATGTCCTTTTTTCCCCCATCTTTTTTCAGCTTACTTCTTTGCTGTTTTTACAGAGGCATTAAGCAGAACACAGTCCTTAATTCAATACAGTCCAGAATGTAACAGAAAGATGTAAAATCATTTGATTTTGTTCAGATATTCAAGGACACATGGAGTTCTGGCTCTAAAGAAAATAGGATGCTTCTGAACATCTGCCAAAATAACTAACTTCAGCAAACATGTATATATCACCCTAATGTACGTATTAAATTTAGTCGATTTTTTTTAATTGTGCCTAATGCTTTACAGCCTCCATTATATCCTTTTTCTGAGGAATGTATCTTTTCCAACATTAGTGTGAAACATGTTCTTTTTTGTGTTCCATATTGATCTGCATATCCTTTTAACTACTCACTTCACAAAACATAGTAGAGACTGTTCTGAGAAAACTATTTATTACACTGAATCTGTTTTACTCATCTGTCATTTTAGGACATCTTCACTACTTCAATCAAGTTTTTAGTGGTCTCAACACTACTGGTTTAGCTGGAGAATGGTTCACAGCTACAGTGAATACTAACATGTATGTACTGTAAAAACCAATCTTTTGTAGTAAGTGAAGTTATAAGAATTGCTCCTGTATCTTGGCCTTTTAGTGCAGATAAACCCAAGGTGTGATCATACATTTATTTTTTTAATAGTAGTGGACTGCATCTGTGTAAAACATTCCTTTCCTGACTATATTCCTACTTCTCCCCTGTTCAGCAAGAGGTCTGATAAACCAGTGCAGGGCAGCCAACCATGTCTGAGAGCTTTAGTTGAGAGCTACTACTTGTATTTGGATAAGAAATTTTATTTGCAAAGACTGAAAAAGTTTTGTTCACTTTTGACAGGCTATAATATAATTTGCAGGTGTGAAAGGGCACTGATATCATAAAGTGCACGAGCCACCATTTTTCATTCCTGATGTTTGCAATTAAGTTAAGCATGCATTAGGCCTCATTGGTGATAGCAAAGCGGTTGTTTATAAATAGTTTGAGTATCATTCTGACAATCTGGCATGCAAACATAGCTTATTGTTTATTAGCCTAAATTTCTGCGCTCCAGGCAAACTTGGCCATACAGAAAAAAATTGCAAGCAGAAGGTCAAAAAACCATCCAGTAGTCTGCCTGAAGTTTCAGATTTTTCCTTCCTTGCTTTAAAAGTCAGCTTCTTATTTGTTGCTTCTTCGTGATGCTACTTGTTACCTAATGTCTCATGTTGCTCTGGTCTGGTTTTTAGTTCACATGGTGGTGTGATATATTAATCTGGGCTGGTTAGATCATAATTACTTTGGTATTCTAAGCTAAATTTATAGGACTTAAATAGAAAAAAGCAATGCTTCAGTGTCATTTCCTAGAGCTTAACACAACTTAGCTGGAAGAAGTGGTGCAGGAATGCTACTGACTGTCAATGAGGCTGTATTGAATAAATTTATTATATCAGCTTGGTTGTAGACATGTACCTTAAAATAATTGAAAGGCAGGAAGTTTATAGAAAAGTTCAATCAAAGAAAAGGAAAAAAGTCTTCCCTTGGGCTCTAGTACTAGGCAATAGTACATAACTCTGCCTTATAATTACACTTTATAAATCTATTTTCAGGTAAAAATCCATATGGCTTTGTAGTCTCTTAGAGCAGTATAAACTAAATAAAACTGATTTTAGTTACAAGTCATCAAATAATGTAATATTTCTGTACATTACATAATCTACTTTTGCCAAACTCGATGCGTTGTCATCTGCATTACAGGTGTCAGAAAACAATCTGCAAGCCTTTTCCCCCTGTAAATACTTGCTACTGGCTGGGAGTTGAGGCTGCTTTCAGACTTGTTTGGAGTTGGGTGGTAAAGTGGGTTGGTACTGCACAATAAATGTCTGTGTATTAAATGTGCCTTACTAGGTAGTATCAGTTTCCTGACTGTCTTACAGGCCAATTTTGGTTCAAAAAATTTTTAACTCCCTCTACAACACATCAGGTAGATGTCAAACCCTCTTACTCCCCAGAGCATAAATTGACAGGGTTGTAACTTTACCTTAAATCAACCCTCAATGCTTTGGGGTTATTGCAGTCTCACAGATAAAGTATCAAATGTGATGGTGTAGAACAAAGACTCTGCTACATAGTCCAGTGTTAATATTCACCAAAAATATCTGAAGCCATGACTCTGAAATGCTGGCATATTCTAGCCAGGGAGCTGTAATTCACAACTCACATAAATTCAGTTACTTTTGTAGCAAAAATCTGAATGTGAACTATGGCTTATAGACGCAGTTGGTATGGTTATAGACTGTATGGTTACCCCTTAACACGTCTGTCTATCAAAAATGCAGCATCTTTCTTCTCTGCAAAAAGGCAAATATTAGTGCACCCTGGTCTTGCAAAAACCAAAACATCCATTTGATCATATTTCTCATGCATTGTGAAATACTCTTAAAATAAGGTGTTTTGGAAAAAAAAATAACCACCTGCTAATATTGAATTTGATTTATTTTTTTTTACAGGGTGAACCAGAGGACATTTCAAAAGTAAACTCATTCTCAGCTGAAAGAACATGATATGGGATACAAACTTCAGAATTAAGTGTATGAGTCTTCTTCTTGGGATTTTTCCCCCCAATGATAATAAACAACTGCCAAAACTGTCAGATGGCCATGAACCTGTGGTATCACTAGGTTGTCGAGTGTTTTTGATTTGTCTTTTTTAATTCAAACAAATAGCCTTTGTTCTAATTTTTAGGAAGAGAATCACTCATGCCTTTGTTATGAAGATGCATAAAGAGTGCAGCCCTCTCTTTTGCAGGGGCAAAGATGGGATGACTATGTGACCAGGCTTCTCCTACTCATAGCTGTGTGGCACAAAGAAACAGTGATGCATGCAGAGGGCATCTGGCTGACATTGCTCTACCCTGCAGTCACTTTGGCCAAGCCACTGTGTGCTTGTCATGTCTTGCTGCTGCAACAAACTGTAAAAGAGCTGTGATGTGTGCTGAAAAGCTTTCTGGGGTTTGATCCTAAGCCAAGGGAGTTGGGTGGATTGTATGCTGAGTTGAGTGGGCTTGGCACTGAGCTCCTTGGTCCTGACCTTCACTAGAGGTTAGGGAATGAGGAGTTTGTGAAAGAAAGCAACATCCTCTGGGTGGTTAAAAGGTGACGCTAGGATCTCAACAGCACTGGAAAAACTGATTATGCTCCCTTTTCCTGCTTCCCCACCCTGCTCTCAGCCCTGTCTCAGGGACTCCTCAGAACACCCTGGCAATGTAGGTGTGATGATTGTACGACTCAGTGATGTGGCTGTGCACTTTTGACTATTTATTCAACTCCTGCATAGACTTTGGCTAATGTAGCTCATGCTAAGGCATGATGTATGCTGGGAGCAGTGCCATTAGGTCAAAGTGAGAGCACTGCATAGGCAAGACAGGTGGCCAGAAAGAGTTAAAGGGCTGTTATGCAGCCATTATCATACGCAAATTGCTGTTCATCATCTGTGTCTGACAGTTTTGCCAGAATCTGCTGCCTTCTGGAAATGGTATAGATCAAACTTCCAAGCTGGAATGTCAAAAATATCAGCTTATCCCAAAAAATTTTAAGGGAATCCCAAAGCAGCTGGACTGCTTCATGCTTATTGTGACACAAGGTACACATAAAAAGCTGTGAAGGAGGTAGGATGACCACACTCACCATGGGCTAGGTCACTTTATTTTATCCTTAAAAGTGCACAAATTGAATTATAAGTTATAAGTTATGAAACTTTAGGACCTGAAGGGTGAATGACTGAGTTCACGTGATAGGTTACTTTGGTAAAAGGGGATCAAGCAACTGCTTGTCATGATTATTTGTGTATTTCTTAGTGATCTCCTGAAACAAAGTTTAAATCAGAGTATATCGTCCTGTAAATTCAAGATATTCAAATGGACCATGACAGTCCTCAGAGAGGTCTGACTGCCTCAGGTGCTTGGACAGGAACAGTATGACCTCGTAGCTGTAGGATGGGATCACCCTGATGCTGCTGCCTCAGCTGTACTTTGGGGAAATGTAATGTCAGAGGGCAATGCTCCCTGCTTGCTTGCTTTGTTTTGTCACTGTGAAGTCATGTGGCAAAAGTTAGCAAAGCTTTTCGTGTTTTAGTTTTCCACTTTAAAGTCAAGGATATTAACATCCAAAAAAAAGTGATGGAGAAAGTTTAGATAAATTTATTCCTGTATGTTATGCAAATCCCCTAATGTTTGATTTGACAAATTCTAAGTAGTTATACATCTCAGTGTTCATATGACTTATGTTCACTTATGACTTTAGAACTGTCTACATCAAACAATGCTCAAGTAACTGACCACTTGTTAAGTGGTATCATGGATACTTACTGAGTATTCATGATACAAATATTGCATTACTACTGATTTTAAATGGTTAATGATAGATATTGCATGGCTATATGGTAGTCTTAACAATAATGCCATCGTAATCTACAAGGAACATTGCAGATTTGCTTAACCTCTGTTACTGACTGAAATTGTTTAGTAAATTGGAGAGTACCATGCTTATGTTGTCTATGAGTAAATATATATATATATATATATGTTTGACAGTGTTAAGTTAGTGGTTGGACTTGATGATCTTGGAGGTCTTGTCCAAACTAAATGATTCTACGTGTATCAGAATGCATTAGAAAACCACCTGAGGAAAAACTGTTAGCTTCCTGTATGGCATGGTACAGTGTAACACAACTGAATGCATTGCAGAAGACTAACATAAAAATAGGGTTCAGTTTTACAAGTTGCTTTCTGTAGATCTTTATTCAGGGCTTACCCTGTTCAGCAAGTAAAGAGTGGCTGTTGTACTTGACAAAAAAGTGGACTAAGACATATTGTACTCTCATGGATATATTCCATAGTCTTGTTGCTTTTTTGCCTCTAGGAGATGGTGTTTCTGCTCCCTGTTGCCTCAATGGTAGAATCTGTTGACTCAGCCTCTGAATCCGTACTCTGAAGCATGGTAAGCAAGTCAGAAACTTGGCACATTCGCATGTATAAACTTTTCTTCACTGACACTCAAAACTAGGATGGACTCTTCCCTCTCCTCGGGCTGCAGGGACATCCCTGCCAGGGTTTCTCCTCTGCTCTGCTGGAGCCGGCTGTGTCTGGTTGGGGCAGACCCAGGCAGAACCCCCAGTGCTGCTGCCACCACGAGGGCACCTGCATCTAGTGCATAATTAAAAATGAAATTAATGTAATCACATCCAAATTAAGGACATTGAAAAAAGTAGAAACTATTGGTTTTGGAAGGTTTTGCCCTGAAAGAGGCTTGGGTATGACAACTGACTTCTAATTTGGCAAAAAAGCCCCCTGGTCCATAAATGGCTTTACAAAGCAGTTACTTAGTAAATGTAATTTTCTATAGGGCAATATTAAGGAGGAGGTTGGGTATGGCCCTATATTCTCATCAGCAAACTGGTACTCCAGCTTCTTCCTACTCACCCAGCAGTGCTGAGGTGTGCGTGGTTGCTGCTCATCCTAGTCTTGTCTGTGTGCAGGGCTGAGGCAGAGCCTGTACATCACTGAAGACAATATGCACATCATTAAATGTCTGAAAGAGGAATGTAAGGATTTCTATGTACAAATAGCACATGAACATTTTTCACAAATGTTACGGTAGTTCCTGGATGGAAAGGAGCTGAGGAAGAAGAACTTGGGAATCAGTTTTTCCTCTAGTGCTGGTCTTTATTTTTCTCAATGGTTTTCATGGTGACATAAATGAACTTAGTAGCATGGTAAATATGGTAAATAAAAAAGAACATATAGTCCTATCAATAGTCTTAGTAGTAGAATCTGATACCACATTTCCTGTATACTTTAATCAGAAGAATAAATTACATTATTCTCTTTGGTTCTTTTTCTTTGATATGTGACAGTAACAAAATTATTCGATCTGATTTGGAAACTGAAATACTGAAAATGGACATGTTGTTGTTTACAGTCTCATTTATAATGTTAATGTGGAGTTGAATCCGACAATGTTATATGAAATCTGGCAGCATTAACTCACATAAAGTTGTCATTGATACTGATTGTAAATGACAGAGCAGGTTATATTCCTCATCCCTGGAAGTTATGAAATAACTGAAAAATCTATTTTGGAAGAGAATGAGAACTAACTAATAATTTTTGTCAAATTCTGGCCTGCTGTTCCAGTCAGTTTTCTCCAAACTGAGGAAAACTTGAAATGCCTCACTTTGATATATTTTTAAATGAAGCATGTTTATTCTGTATTGGCTCACAGATAAACTATTTTAAAAAGTGCTTTGGTACTCAATGCATAAACATTTCATGTTGATCTGAAATAGGGGGTTTTGTTATTGTTCAATTGCTTTTCACACTGCTGCAACTATGTGTTTGGGGGAAGAGCCAAGAAAGTGCAGAAAATGTTCTTCAGCATCATTACCATTACAGCAGGGATGGCATCTACATTTGCAAAAGCATTTAAGACCCTGTGGTGTCTTTGGATGTCTTCTGATTAAAAGTAATGGAAGTTTTCTGATAGACAACAATACTTGGGCTGTGCTTTCTGAAAAATATATGAGGTTATTTCATACACAAGTAGAAGGAATCCTATAGATAAAGTACCATTATAATTTTTTTTCTGGGAGACGGGTCATTTGTTTTGGGTTTTTTTGTTTGATCTTGGGGTTTTGTTTGATTGGTATCATTTGTTTGTGGTTTTTTATGGAAGATCGCTCTTTTTTCCAATTCACCCTGAAGTGGAATAGGAATTTAAGAAATGGGAAGAGATGAGATAGTAAAGAGGAATGTTCTTCATTATAAATTATAGATATAAGTTTTGCATACGCTCATGCAGTAATATAACACATACCAATTCGGAGATGGTTTTTCTTGCATTAGCTAAGCCAGCTCCAAAAATTAAACACACTACTTGTGCAACATTTTAGCTCCTGAATTCCTGACTGTCTTCAGAGCTGTCATTTAGTTTATCCTCTTGTTCCGACATATTTGGCTTGTAGCAAAGTAAGGTTGATTACGTTTCCCGAACAAAATACTTAGCTCTGGTATGTGGATATAGGGAGAAAGCTGCTAATTTTCTTTTTGGGGCATTGCTGTTGTTGTGAGGTGATATGAATAATTATGGCTTATATTTTTAGTCAATTTTTGTAGAGTCTGAATTTTTCAAATTTGCAAGTTTATTGCAGCTCTAGTCCATTAGCTCCACCCAAAAACTTCTAGATAAATGTGATAAATATGCTTTCATGCCTCATATTAGGAAATTATTTGGAGGAAATTTTGCCTGTTGCACATAAAAGCAGTTGAATGCTGAGGTGCACAGCATAGATTTCTTCCATAGATTGTTCCTTTCGGGGGAAGTGAACTAAAATCCAGAAGTGAGCTCAAAGATTTTGCAAGGTTGTGTAAGCCAAGCTTATCTTTGCTTATGCATTATAAAGATTTAAAATTGAAACATAGTATGGTGCAGTATCTAATTTCTGATTCTTCCAACAAACAGAGACTTCATTTTCCTAAGCTGATGCAAATATTTGGAAGCACACTGAATCAAAATATTTGAGAAGGGTTCTATCAGATCCCAGGACTAGTTATTATTGTCTCTTAGTATGAATCAGAAGAGCACACTACTCACTTTTCTTGTCTTTTCATTAAAATGCCTGTGGAAGCTGACATTCTTTCAAGAGCAAAGCTTGCTTGCCAAACTAATGCCTGGCAAACAGAATATAGAATAGTAAAAGTTAATATTTGTACGGCTATTTACCTTAGTACAGCATATGGAGTTCAGTGTGTCTGGGAGTTTTATTTGCAAAAGAAGTCAGCATTCAGGAGGGATAGGTGTAAATTTATAACATGTTAGTTACTTCTATTTCCTTATGCAAATAGTTCTTTGAATGCTCAGCATGGAATAGCTTTCAAAATGCAGCAACCAACCTCTCATGGAGATACTTGGAGCTGACACAGGGAATATAGCACTATTTTATAGCCTAGCTAAGTGCTCACTAAGTTTCTCATGCAGACAATCCACAGGATAATGTTGCAGAGGGTTCATTAATTATCTGTAGGGGTTCATAGACTTTAACCTTGACATTTTGTGGCAAAGACACTCAACTCACCTGGGAGATACTATTATGAGAAGTTAACAGCACTGGTTACTTGATGGTTAGGTTTACCAATGCCTATTAATGCCATTCTAAACCACCAGAGCAACAGGAAACATTGTGTTGGACTTAAAATTAAATGCCTAAAAACACACTAGGAGAATGATTACTTTGAACATAACATGATGCTTCCTCATGTTTGATTGGCTGTTAATTTTCATGGGTTTAAGCTGGAAAGATCATCTTACTACTTCATTAGGTTTTATTTCTCTTCAGTTAATGGAGGTGTGGCTTTGAGAAAGGAAAGATTTTTAGTCCGGTTTGTTTGCCTTTAAACTCCAGTTTGATAGAAAAACCTGAATTTTCCTAAAGAGTTATTTGCACATATATCATTACAAAATGACCATCATATTGTTTTACAAGAATCCTCTCCAATGCTGTAATAAGATGCACACAGGCTATCTGTTCCAGCCAGGTTAATAGTATGATACAGCTTTTCTCACAGGGTACAAGACATTATGGCCCACATGTTGATGTCTTTGACCTTTGGTTGTGTCATGGTTTGAATCTTGTTTTTCCCCCAGAGGCTAGAAAAGTGGTAGACCCCAAGGGGTGGAAA